>NW_024962258.1:6090594-6176425 GCF_019238085.1 Lagopus leucura
AGTCCTTTCCATGACTTTCTGCTTCAGCAGCTTCATCCTGCTGCTGGGAGCCCTTGCAGATGTGCCCTTTTTGTTTGATCATTGCACCCCTTCTTGCCAAAGTGCCTGGAGGTAGCAGTGCTTTTCTGGGGGCTGTAAGACCTAATGAAGGCGCGCAAACTGGTCATCAGCTTCCTTGGATCCCAAATTACTTTTCTCGTAGTCAGATGTCCCTTCCAGGCCCAATGCAGAGTCTGAAAGAACATCTATAGGATCGGAGTGCTCTGTGAATCCAGCAGATACGTAGCAATTTCAAGAGGAGCGTCTGGAAATCACTGCTTCAGGCAAGGATGGCAAGGAAGGGATGAGAACCACACCTGCTGCTTGCCTCATGCGTGGTGCACTCTGAGAGCCAGGGTACAGATGACTTGCAATGGATTTCTCCCAGGAAACATATTCCACTGGCCACAATGAGACTTAGCCTCCCCAGGGAGTGTTACCTTCAGCTCAGCATGCAGTCCTTTGCTGGGTTTGAACATCCAGGTTAAACACACACTTTGCTGAATATCGAGCTGAAAGTCTCCAGCTAACCCATGTATTCTAATTACTCTGATTACCATTTTATGTACATCCTTTTGTTGTCGTTTTAAAGTGAGGCTACTTAACTGCCATACACCCCACACAGAGCAGAGTCAGACCCCTTAGTTTCTGTGCTCTGTGCAGGCTGACATTAGAGCCTTAGTCTGGCCATGTGATTTTGAGAAGTCCAACCAAGGCAAAGGCAAAGGCAAGGTAAAGACAGAGATCCTCCTGCAGTCCTGAGGGAATGGAAGGGCTAAGAAGTATGTGACACATCCTGTGGCAGGGAATGCTGCAAACAAGCTCAACAGCTAAAGGACAGAAATGATGAAATAATTCCACATGACTTGTTTTGCACCAGTTGAGTAAACCAGCTTCTCTTTGGTTCGCTTACCATGGAGTTGAATTCCTATGTTACAATCATTTTGTGCTTGCTCACAGTTCTACAGACTTGGATTAGCTCTGATGATCACATCAGAACACAGCTGGTGATCTTTATAAGCAAATCCTCAGTAGGACACTGAGGTTTTGGTTCACTTCTGTGCAAGCAGGTGCTGTTTCTGCAGTAGCAAAAATCATTGGCAAGACAGTCCCAAAAGAACAGGTTCTGCTGCCAGGCTAGAGTTTCTTTACTGTGAGCTAGTTAGTGACAGGAGTTTAGAGATCTCTGTAGCAGGAAGAATCAAGGCTGGTATTTAAATGCTAATCTGTAAAGTCTAAACTTTGGGGGCCTTAGTTGCATAGGAATGATGGAACTGCAGTGAACTGTAAAGATCTGAATGGTTTAGTCCAAGGAGACTGTTAAGTAGATGCTAGAAGTTCTGTATCTTAACAGAGTACCATGTATTTTCGTGGCAATTTGGGTGTTCAGTGGAATGGCTTCACCTTCATAAAAATTTAGCAGATCAGAAGCAGATATTAACATCAGATAATCTGTAGCCTTTTGTGATCTTCATTTGAAGTTTAAATGTAATGTTTAGCCCATGTCTTTCAAGCTGATCCTCTCTGAGTTGTGTCACTCCACTGGTAGATACTTTATGCAAAAGATAACAATGCGATTGGCATTTAAAATAGGAATTATATGAGGAAGACCTTTGCTTGCAGATGTTGGTGTATTTTTCCATGTTGGTTTAAAAAGATTCCATGCATGACCTTGCAGAGTTGGGAAATTACTGCTAAATTCCTGCCATTGATGTATTATCTGGAAGCAAAGATACTGGAATCTGGTGACTATAAATGCTGAGTGTGCAAGGAGATGACACATACACAGATTCAGACAGGACTTGTGCTTGTGGCACAACTCCATCCGTAGGCATTGCTCTTCTCTGTGATCAGAAATGCCAGAGAAGAGGTGCAGATCAACGCACAGTAGATAAGCAGAGCTTAAGGCGAATCTATGAGTTATGGTCTGCAACAGTTGCAGATCAGATGGTGCCTCTGGAGCTTTCATCCATGCTGCAACATAGGGGTACATCCAGTGGTTTCAGAACAGAAATTTGTACCCAACATTCAGGTTCTAAAGGTGGCTCCAGTTTTTTTTGTTTGTTTGTTTCTCTGTACCTCTCCAAATAGAGGTACAGAAGAGGATGAGTTAGCAATGGCAATAAAATATTGGATGATTTTGTCAGGAACTTTACCAAGCCCAAAAAGAGAGAGGTACTTAATGTTTATATGGTGCAGTGGGTACAGTGAACAGCAACATCCCTTCTCATACTGCATGAAGATGACTCTTCCCAGAGTCTAAGAAAGGAGTTACATTAGTCACAAGGCAGGAGATACAACACAATGGCTGTGATTTTCAAGGGAACAGAAGTAATGAAATGTCATTTGATTTCACTGTGTGATCTGAATGAAGGTTTAATGCAGTATTTCACCTATCTGTTGTAATTGATAGAGAAAATGTTCCTAGTTCTAGAGTGATTAAAGTAGATCAAAACCTTGGGTTCACTCCTGGTATGGTTATTCAAAGACAACTGCATAATATAATTAAGGAAGGAGTAAAGCTACCTTAGATTGGTAGGGCTAGCAGTGGTGATCAGCAGAACCCAAGGGAGTGACCGAGGTAGACAGGAGTTTATTGCAGATGTGGGACACACTCCTGAGCAAATATAGCTCAAAGGAAGAGTGTTGTTTATCAGACACTTGTACTGTCATTCAGGACAAGAGCCACTCTGGTCCCTTCCTTTGACCAAAATCAAAACATCATGAAGTATAATGGCAGATGGGAGGTTTGTCAGCAAAAACAAGCTAGAGCTATAATTTGCAGTTTGGGTTGACAGGACTGTACACTGTGTTCCCTGAAGTTCAACTGTGGCTGCATAGAAAGCAATCTCTGGATCATTTTGATTTTCACCACGCCAAGAGAAAATATTAGTTTGTAAATTGGAATATATGTATTTGTAGCTGCTGGAGTAAGTCTCTTTACTAAAGATTTGGTCTCTGGAGACTACTCTGGAGTAGCAGAGTGATTGCATCAGTGGACAAAGGAAGAGAAACTGATGTTTACTTGGACTTCTGCAAGGCCTTTGACAAGGTTCCATACCACATCCTTATTTCATAATAAGAATATAGAATCATAGAATCACTGAGGTTGGAAAAGACCTTAAAGATCATTGAGTCCAACCGTGACCTAACCATACTACCCTAACTAAATCATGTCCCTGAGCACCACATCCAAACAATTTTTAAACACATCCAGGGATGGTGACTCAACCACCTCCCTGGGGAGCCTAGTAGCCTTGCAGTGCTTAACAACCCTTTCTGTAAAGAAGTTTTTCCTGATATCCAACCCAAACTTATCCTGGCACAACTTGATGCCATTTCGCCTCGTCCTGTCCCCTGTCACCAGTGGGAAGAGATGAACTCCGCTCTCACTATAAACACCTTTCAGATATTGGCAGAGAGCAATAATGTCTTCCCTCAGCCTCCTCTCCCCCAAACTAAATAGCCTCAGTTCCTTCAGTTTCTCCTCATAGGGCATATTCTCCAAGCCCTCCACAAGCCTTGTTGCCCTTCTTTGGACCTGCTCCAGCACTTCCATGTCATTTCTGTACTGAGGTGCCCAAAACTGAAGGTACTCATGATACTTAAAGTACTTTGTGAGTACTCTAAGCTGGAGGGAGATGGATTTGAAGGATAGACTATTCAGTGGATAAAAAGCTAGTTGGAAGATTGCAGCAAAAGGGTTGTGATTAATGGCTCCATATCCAGATGGAAGCAGGTGATATATGATGTCCCCAAGGATTCTGTCTTTGGACTGGTGTTCTTCCACATCTTTATCAACTATGTGGATAGGTGGAATAGAGTGCACCCTCAGCAAGTTTGTTGGTGACATCAAGCTGAGTGGTGCATTTGACACAACAGAAGGAAGGGACACTATCCACAGGGACCTGGAGAATTGGGCCTGTATGAACCCAGTGAGGTTCAATAAGACCACGCGCAAGGTGCTGCACTTATGTTGGTACAATCCCAGGTATGTGTACAGAATGGAAGAACTCACTGAGAACAGCCCTGTGGAGAAGGACTTGAGCGTTCTGGTGGATGAAAAGCTGGACATGAGCCAGCAGTGTGTGCTTGCAGACCAGAAGGCCAACTATATTCTGAGCTGCATCAACAGAGGAGTCGTCAATAGGGTGAGAGAGGAATTACCACCCTCTGCTCTGCCCTTGTGAGACTCCATCTGTAGTAGTACATTTACATCTGGGGCCCCAAACACAGAAGAGGTGTAGAACTCCTGAAACACGTACCAAGGAGGGCCACAAAGATGATCAAATGACTGGAGCACCTCTCCTCTGAGGGAGTTGGACTTGCTCAGCCTGGAAATAGTTAGAAGGAGATGGAATTGCAGCCTACCAATACTTGAAGGGAACTTATAAGCAGGAGAGTTTTATGTGGTCAGATAGTAATAGGAAAAATGGGAATGGCTTTAAACTAAAAGAAGAGAAATTTAGGTTAGATGTTAGGAGAAAAGTCTTTACTCAGAGGGTGATGAGGCACTGGCACAGACTGCCCACAGAAGCTGTGGGTATCCCATTCCTGGCGTCGTTCAAGGCTGGGTTGGATGGGGCCTTGGGCAGCCTCATCTGGTGGATGGCACCCTAGCCCATGGAGTTGGAACTAGGTAGTCTGTAAGATCCCTTCCAGTCTAAGCCATTCGATGACTCTCTGACTCTATAATTCTGTGATATCCACAAAATTTTAATTAGCCTACCCCAGCCCTAAAAGAAGTGTTACCTGTGCTTGAAAGCTAAAGATCCTCACAAATGACTTGTGAATTGTATTACTTCCTTTCTTTGCAGTCCTGGTTACCTTCCTAGACTTCTCACAGATTTGATATTAATGTTTGTGTTCATCATTATGTACTCATCTCTTCTTTCATCTCTTGCCCATTTTAGTATGTAACACTTTCCTACCAAGTATCTTTTCAAAGTCTACTAAAAGACAGAGGTCTAACCTCCATTGAGACCTTCTAGCTGATGTTATGAACAAAATATATACATATTATACAAAGCTAATGTACCTCACATGCTAATTAGAGACAATTCCAGTTTAAAGAACTTTGTTACGCATGCAAAACTACTTGAAGTCTCTGTGCAAATGGGACGTGCATGTAGATTCTTCCAACAGACTTCCCAAATTCAGTGTTTATTTTTCTGTATGGAATGAGGCTTTCTCCCCTCATATCCTTAAACCCTGCATACTGATTGACCATTTGAAGAGCCCTAAGCAAAAGACTTGCTGTTCTAATGTAGCCCAACAGCTATGCTGTAGCATATTCTGCAAGAACATTTTGTTCAAGGTCTAGGACTTCTTCTAATGTATTCTTCAAAGATTCTGGATCCCCAGATTCCACTAATGTAGTCATCCGAAACTGTTAAATTAACATCTGCCTGTGCATTGCCAAAAATGTCAGTGGGAGGTCAGAATGATTAAGAAAAGATAGATGAACTGAAAAAACGTGTGAGTGAGGAAAGGTGCCATTCAACTGCAGAGGACCTCCTCCAAGCTGGGCAAGTCATTTCCCCTTTGGATCAAAATGCTCTAGCAGCCTCAGGAAGTCTGAACGCAAGGCAGCATTGGGTCACCTTCTTCCTTTCAGGCTAGTTGGGGTCTCTCAGAGACTAAGCAACACAAAATCTGCTATCTTATCACAAAATGATGGCCATACCACATGGACGTGCTGCTTTTTTTTTTTTTTTTTTTTTTTTTTTTTTTAATTTGCACTGACATAATTCATAGAATCATAGAAGTGTTTGGATTGGAAGGGACCCCAAGGATCATCAAGTTCCAACCCCCTGCCACAGAAGGAGCTTTAGATTGAAGTTACCTAGGCTGCTGATTGAAAAGAGTAAAATCATGTCAAAACCAGGCTCCCCAGATCATCATTGCCTAGGAGTTCCTCATTTTCATGTAAAATTCTTTCTTCCTCTTAGTTGGGATCTGAGTCAACCAATGCAGTTTTGGCTGCCAGACAACAGCAATGAAAGCCATGTATTTCGTATTCCTATTGATCCCGACAAAACCAGAACATGAGAAAAAACAACAACAACAACAAAAAAATCATTTACCATCCTGAAAATGGAATAATGCTAATAAACCCACATGTCACTGAGAGCTGGTGACATTCAGAGTATGGAAAACAGCTGTGTAGTTCATGACACAGACTGAGTTCTGCCACTTGATATGCCCAAAATCAAATCTGGCTGAATCAGCCAAATCAAACAACTTCTTATGATTTCTTATGTCTGAGTTCAGATCTCTACAGATCTTTGTTTTGTTAATCACAAGCCTAATTTGCCTCATCAAGACAATCCATTTCCCTCATCAAGACAGCCTTAGAAGGAGCTTTTGTCTTCAAGAAGGAATAAATTCAGACTCCCTGTTGGGAATTTTTGTGCCTGTATTTACAATTCCCTTTGTGTTTGAAGACTGGATCACCAAAATTGAAAAGATGTGTTTTCCTATTTCCCAATTCAGGTGTGGAGCACAGACAAGGATGAAAAATGATCAGCTGTTCAAGATACTGTCAAAATTCTCAACAGCAAAACCCACATCCCTTTCACAGGGCTCTGACATCACCTTTCTTGTCATCTATCATTTGAGTTTCTGACAGAAGAAAGACAAGCTTGCAACTTTCTTAACAGGTCTTACATTGTCCATCAGTGCCCTGCCTATTCCTCTCAAACATTGCAGCCCACTTACTTTGCTCACAGGCCATAGATAAGGCTTGAGCAACATAGGAAGAGGATACAGGAGTTAAACCTGTCCTTGCCTTTTGCATCCTCTGTATCTTTGGTGCTTTGTTTTGTTATGCAAGAGCAGTTTTCTGGCTGACAGGGCAGAAGTTCATCATTAATTTCCTAAATCTGGGAAAATCTATTTGGACAGAGAGGTGTAGTAATAATAGCAGGTATCAAAGCAGATAAGCAAGTTTGGTGAAGGCTCAAAAGATGATACTTAAGAAGACAGATTTTTTTTTCTAAACCCAGTGCAGATAACAGTAGTGCTGAAGGCTGAAATGACATGTTCAGTTTGCTGTGCAACACTATTGTCCAGTTTCCATTTCCTACTCTGAAAATATTATGAATAGAAAATATTAGAAGGAAGGGAAAGATGAGACAACCTCCCAGGAAGAGAAGTGTCCCCGAGATGTGAAGAAAACAAAGATGAAAATCAAGCATAGTTCTCCCATTTGTTAGTCACAAACTTCTCTCTATGAGATGGAGGAAGTGGCTTCTTTTTCACAGGTCAAAGGTGAGGGAGTGGCCTTGCCTCAAAACCACTGCTATGTAGTGAAGGTTCTTTGGCACTAGTGATAGTATGAAATTGCTCTGGAAGAAGCAGGAGACAGGTCAGAGTGAAAATGTTGTGAATTGTCCTGTGGAAATGAACACCTTAGTGTGCCCAAACACACTGCAGTGGCTCTGGTCTGTTGCAGTGATTTTCAGTGGGCTTGGAGTAAGTTCCTTTTGTCTTACTAGCAGCACTCAGTAAAGCTCATAAGCTTTCCTTAGGAGGGCTTTCCCTTGATTACTGGCTTGGGTGCTGATATGTGCAGAGGTGAAGGGTTGTGACAAGCTGCCCTGCAAACCAGTGTGTGTGGGGAATTCAGAAGTGCACTCCAGTCTGCTGGTGACCATGTCCCCTGTGTCTCACTATTGCCATATGATTCTAAGTCTTTTCATGGGCCTCCGTCGCTGCTTCTCCTGACAGATCCTGGGATGGCTGGCAGGAGTCATCTCCACACAACCACAACATCCTCTAACATGTTTCGGTGGGGAGCTGAAGATGGGATTGGATTCTCACTCCTGACCCTTGTCTGTCTTCCTCCTCCTGTGCTACCCACTTCTGTTCTGTAGTAACTACACTTATATTGCATGGAGCTGATGTAAACTAGCATCTCAGTAAAAATTCTGGTTTTTTATCCTGTATGCCTGCAGCTGGTTATGTTTCTTTCTAATCTGGAGCAATGAGGTAGTTCTGATAACTAGCAAATTTGAGAGGTATGCTGCTGTTAATATCTTAATGTGTGTCTTTTCATCTCACATGCGTATCTCAGCCTTTAAAACATCTGCACCAAGCCATCAGGAGCACTGAAAAAATAATCCCATCCTTTCATTATATAATGGCCTATATACTCTTTTTAGCATGTTGTCATGTGCCTGAAGTCTTTGAGTTGAAACCCTTCCTCACGTACCCTTTAATACCCTTCTCTGCTGGGAGCTCTTTATCTGGTAGAAAGGAACAGAAATGACCAGTGTCAGGAAGAACAGGTCTTTTTGCCTGAGAAAACATGGCATTTCTCACATTCCTCTAATGAAATTTGAATATAAGATGCAAAAATAATCTGCACAGTGAAAGCTGAAGATAAGAGTCAAAGATTACCCAGGAGGGAAGCAGATTAAAAAGAAGTTTTAAATGAGGGTTGTATTCAAATAAACATCACTTGAACACACACGGGGCTGAGGCAGCTGATGCGATTGCATTGTCTTGTGTGCCTGTACTCTTCCCTGAAGATGTGATGGTGTGCATTTTAAATCAAAGGGCATTGAAAGAAATCATGCTTTTACAGCCACAGATAAAAGTGAAAATGCTGCACGTAAGAACAAAAGCGGATGGGACACATCTGTGTCTCTGGGGATTAAGTGACATATGGTAGCTACATGCTTTACATTCTCAGAAAGTGGGAAAATATACAAAATAAGGTGAGAGTTTTTTAATAGTTACCAAAGCAGTGTAACTATACTATATTTGTGTAAGTGTTGTTGCCATTCCAATTATTTATGTCAGTGAAGTCACCTGTGAAACAAATTGGTTTTAATCCTCTCCTGTTACTTCCCTCATAATTCATAGTTGTATGTGCTTCATATCCTCCTGTGATCATTTTATTTGCATTCTTACAAGCATACCTAAAAATCCCTAAAAGTAAACAGTGATAAACTAAAAAGAAAACAAATAATGAAATGCTCTGGAAGAATCTGCAGTTTGTTAGGAAAATACTTGAGAATTCCAGGAGCTAGCTCTGCTGCTCAAGGGTTTTCCTAATGGCTTTTGCTGTGTAAATGTTCCAGTCACACTTATGTATTAGGTAATCCTGATACAATTAAATATAAAAATACTACCAGTATAACAGATGCTAGTTTTCATAGAGTCCAGAACTCCATCAGTGTTTTTTTTTTTTTGCAAAACAGTAAAAAGCAAAACTAACAGAAACCACCCCAAAAAAAGGGAATATGGCAAAAGAACAGTACACAAAGAGGAAAGTGCTACAGAAATATTGTGAAAAACCTGCAGAAAATACAAAAAGAGTAAATAAATAGGCACAATATTTCTGCAGTCTTGGACCTTTTTTGAAGCAGCAGGGGACAAAAATCTTTGAACACATAATCAGCCAGGAATATATGTTGATTTTAACAGCTGTGCTTATGCAAATTCTTCTTGGAATGGTTTTTGAAAAATATAAGAAAAAGGCATGCTTTGTAACTCAGAAACACAACGGCATGCAGATGTGTCAATAAAAATGGCATAGGAAGAGTAGGACGTTTGAACTGAAAATGCTTTACGTATGAATAGCTCCCCTAGTTCTGCATGAATAAAGCAGTAGCTCAGGACTGTGCCAAGAGAAATGAGCAACAACCAGAAAGAGTTCAGCTAGAACAGAAGCTGGTTCAATGCAGATAAAATAAAATAAAATAAAATAAAATAAAATAAAATAAAATAAAATAAAGAGATTATCAAAATAAATCCAGGGAACAACATTAACAAGAGGTGGAATAATCAGTAAATGTAGATAGGATGGCTCAGATCAGCTTGGAAATCCCTGTACTTTCGTCTTCCTTCCTATTAATGTTTCACTGTTCAGTTGCTCTGCATAGGAAGACATTCTGTGGCCCACAACAGAAATACTAGATTAAGGAGTTGACCCCTTTTGGAGCAAACCTGGGGAACTGGCAAGGCTGCCTTGGAGCTCAGGGAGTTCAGCATGCCAAGCAGAGCAGTAGGATCTAGCAGCCAAGATATGGCAGCCCTGCTCTGACCTTCTGACCTTCCTTGGGGGTAGCACAGGTGCAATCTATACAGAGATAGTTGTGATTGTGACAGCCTTTCTTACCAGACAACACTGAGCAGCCTCCAGACCAAACAGCCCCTTTGACAGCTCTTCAGTGCCAAACCCACAGAAGGTGCAATGAGTGTTGTGTTGGCACAGTAGGAAGTCAGGATGCCACTCCAGCACAGAAGAAGCAAGCCAAGTCCAGAGGAACAAGGCAGACAGAGAGGGTAGAAGAGGTGTGTGGTCAGCCCATAGCCACTTGTCGTGTGTTTCTTCAGTAGGACAAGCAAACTGTTAGTGGAGGAAGCCAGTGCAAACCACATGCAGCACACAGGGTAGGGGTAGTGGCTTCACTGGTTTTGATCAGATTACTTTCTTTTTCTTTTTTTCCTGCCGGGAGGTTGGGGGTCATTTAAACACCTAACTTTAGTTTTGTGGAAAGCACAGATACCTGAGTCACACTCACTCAGGTCAATGTATCTTATGTCACCACAAAGTACACATGCTAACTGAGGCAGCTCTCCTTGACATCACCAGCAGCAAGACATTTTGTGCTTGAGTGTAGGCATGCCCAGTTGCTGAGTTGGAGGTGACATCAGCCAACACCAGCTTGATCTGATCTCAGTATCTCAGAGAATTCAAAACCCTTTATAAGCGCCATGGTGGCTCATAGTCAGTATGAGACACCATCTGTGCAAATCTTATCAGAGATGCCTCTCTCCTTCTAGCCGTTAAGCCACACTTATCCAGATTCCTGGATGCAATTATTAACTTGCTTCTAGACTTGCTCTGAGGAGATCTCTGCAGCTTAGCTACTAAAGCTTTGCAGATGTTTATTTGATAACCAAATATTTTGTGTTTTATTCCTATTGACTCTGCCTGACCTGTCTGGGGAATTGCAACATGTCTATATCCAACTGCTGAAATCCTACATGCAAACTGTGTGTGTGCAAAGAAAGATGGAGCCAAACTGTGAGCTGGTAGCAAGGTGCCTTTTTTTTGTTTCTTGCAGAAATAACTTAAGGCAAGCATGCTGTAGGTGAATGGTGGAGAAGGACAGCTGTTCCCATGCATTTCAGAAATAAGCCCATAGAGAAGCCACATCCTGATTTTTCATTTACATCATTCCCTGATCCAGCACACCACACTGCTCCCCACGAGGGATTTCTCTAATCTCACAGTAATACATTTAAAGGGACACATATTTTATTTTATTAGAGAAGATGGTAGCATACTGCAATAGAGAAATATTTCCTGGGCAGGTTACCTTGCAGAGTAGTTCTCAGCAACTCTGTCCTAAAAAGATACATTTTCATGATAATGTGTGTTTCCAGAAGAATTCTGTAGCTGCTTATGGGTCACAATTATCAACTGGTGAACATTGCAGTGTGGGTGTGTTGTAGACTTTGCACAGGCTGCTGTATGAGAGGAGATCCAGAGAGGTACAGACTACATTAACGTAGTCCATGAATACATCTACTCTACATGAAGCTCTTCACAATACCATAAGGGGACTTTATCCCTGCCATGGGTTAATTGTCTTGTGCCTGCCAAATGTCTGCAAACTGCAGGAGCAGCTTAGGGAACCAATTTAGGTTACACAGAGTGTAAAGCTGAGTCGCTGAGTCACAGCATACTCCAAAATTCTGCCTACCTTTCGCAATTGCATTTCACTTAATAATTCCAGCCCAGCAGCCTTTTGTTTCAAGAGAGAAATCCAGCAGCCCTGATGGGGACACTGAGATGAAATACCTTCTATTATAGAAGCTTACAACATTCCTTGCTGGAAATCATGTTCTGTTCTCAGATTTTATTTTGCTTGTTTGTTTTCAATTTCTGGTCCCACATATAGCCAGCTTTGGTGCCCTTTCCACAAAATAGAGCCCTTCAGTATCTGGTGCACATCCCCTCCAAGTCCTCAGTACTTTTTATCCCTTTCACCAGAAAAAGAACTTGGAAATCAAATTTGATCATTAAAAATAAGTAACTGAATAAATAAAAATCATTTCCCTTTTTAAAAAAAATTGTATTTCTTCTATTTCAGTCTGTTACCATTTCTACTTGTGTGTTCGTTTGAGAATTATTTCCTACTGTTTCCTATATAATTAAGCAACACATGGGATATTGGCTCAGGCAGTGGGACTTTTTTTACTCAGAGTGAGCAGCTTTTATAATCAAAGACCCTACAGCCAGAAAACATAATTCTTAATGTCTGTGCCAGTTACTTGTACTTCTACTGTAACACACATAGCGAAGCAAGTCTGCTTGGTAGCAGACTTTGGGAGACTAACCTAGCATCATTAAGTTTCGACAGCCAACTTCCAGCCTAATTGAAAAGGTGAAACAACGCATTAGTGACCAGTGAGCTCACAGTGCCTCTGCTTTTGATAAGGTTTCTGTGTCTGAAGGGTAGGCAGTGGAAAAGCTTATTCTACCAGTATTCCTGAGAGATCCAGACTTCCTCATCTTCATCAAACACTCCACTTAGCACACAGAGATGTAGTGTCACAATGCATTAACACAAGCATTGCAAGAGAAAAAAGCAGCAATCTCTCTGGAATAGGAGACATTCAGTATTTGAAAATTACAATTTAAAGAAAAAGTCTATGAAAACAAAGGTCTGACTTGCCACCCACCTCATTTCCTCCTCCGAAGCAAACGTAACAGAGAAATGGTATTGTGATTGGACTTACCCGGTCTTTGTAATGCCAACAACTGCCACAGCTACATTCTAGGACACTCCAAGACAACCACTGCTTCTGAATCTCTGTAATTTTATATACTTAACTGGGAGCGCACAGACATGTAGCTATTCATGCCAGTTCAGCCAGGCAGTGTATAGACCAGCTAAGGATACCTTAACAATTTTGGTTACAAGAGGTAGGAAAGTAACAGGACCCCACTGCAGAGGGGAGAGTTGAGGATGGGATGGCAAACCAGGTTTAAGAAGAGCAGTAATATGTAGTAAAATGCTGTAAGCTGAGCTCACAGTGTGAAGACATTTTCCTGGAATACTTAAGGTTATGCTCATGTCTCTCCCAGTCAGACCTCTCTGAACGAGCTCTTTTAATGCACCACAACAGTGGTGATATCAGGGCACTGAGCAGTCAAGCTGACCAGAGCCTGGAGAAGGCACTTCACTGTTGCAAAAGCTGAGGTAGACAGTTTAAAAAGAGTTTTGGAGGCAACCATTACATAAGCACTCAGGATGAGGGCAGAAGTGCAGACAGTCATTCCTTCCCTAAAGCACAGGAACATGGAGAAGGAAGTTAGGGGAGCATGCTGGGAAAATGAAAAGACAGCAAGTTTGCTCAAATCATAGAGTCTCTATCCATTAGACACTGTGTTGCTGTTTTCCCTGTTTTCCTTCTTACAGAGGGGTCTTACAAGGGAATTGGGGTGTGCTGAGGCACTGGAAAACAAATATTGAGAACCTAAATTAGTACCTTGCAGGAAAGCTTGTTTAAACTGGTGAAGCAGAGAAACTGTGGCCAGAACTGCTTATTGCAGATGGTTAAACGTGGCATTCAGTGTGTCAGCAAGGGCTATTGGAGCAGCCCTAAGGCATCTCATCCCCTCATACCCCATGACCATGTAATGTATTATTCAAAAAGAGAGTGTCCATAAAACTGATATGTCAGTGCAGCTCACCAAATTAAACAGAAATACTTCTCATTCACCAGGCACTGCCATATTCAGAAGCCACAAAATTCTGTTTAGTACCAGAAAAGCCAAAGGGAACATGAATTCAACAGGATTATAAATAGAGCAATATTACCGGCTTTAAAAGGTCTGGCTGCTGTATTTGAGAGATGCCTGTTCCAGGCTTACAGGGCTTGCTGAGCACAGTAAAAAGCTGGGGAATAGGAAAGCTGGCTCTTAGTGTTTGCTTGGATTGTCACAAAGGCATTCAAATTAACTACTGTGGGAGGAGTCCTGGCCTCAGTGTGAAGAGCTCTGGTCAAGAGTTTAAGAGTCACATCCACAGACACCAGAAGCTGCAATGGAGTAAAAATGCTTCAGTCCAAAGTAATAACTATTCAGAGAGTAGATTCCCTCTCAGGGGTTGGTTTTCCACAGATCCGGGAATGCATACTCACACTGACAAGAGTGATTTGTCCTCAGGGAGCTGCAGCCCATGACACTCACCCTGTTTGATGCAGCTCTCAGCACGTGCACCTCTTGGGGGACCTGAGCTCCCGAGCAGTGTATCCCAGCAAACTGCTGGCGTTGACAGGGATGAGCCCTGATCCATCACTGCTGCATCCATGATAGCTGTGGCCAGGAAGCACAGCAAAAACACTTACATGAACTCTCTCTGTACCCAGTGCAAAGCTGAGGAGCCAATACACAGCAGCATTATGCAATTTAATCACATATTGAGGTTCTGCTAGTCATTAACAAGTTTATGTGTCTGCATGGCATCTTCTGCTGAATATTCCCACAGAAAGAGAAGTTAAACATCTAACATCTTCAGTTCAATATCAACATTGTACATACCTGTCAAATATTCTAGCCTTCATACCATCACCTTATTTGGAAGAAAGGCAAGGGAAGTAACCCAAAGCCTGGAGAGACTGCCACATAAAACTGAAGGCAGTGTGAAGAAGGCTTTTTACTACTTCCTGAGTACACACCCAGAAAAGCCTGATAAATCTGCTGTGAGTAATAAGTATACCTGTTGCTCATGCTGGATAAACACAGAATGTGTCCAAGTAATACCAGTGCTGGCACACTGCAGTCCACTGCAGGAAATAAGAGTGAGCAAATAAAAAAAGCTCTCTTACTACCTTCCAGCAAGTTGTCTGATAGTTTTGGCGCCTCTGACCGTTGTCAGGAGGGAAACCCAGATGTGGGGAACTTTTACTCTGAGCCCAAAAGACTGCTCAGTAGTTCCTGAGTGTTTGTAAATAGCTAGAGCATTAATAGTTATTCTCTTTAGAAGTTCGTCAGTCACATATGCAGAAAAGACGTGTCTGTCACACCTATATTAGAGATTTGGAGAACTTTTGGGAAATGCTTTCAAATTACTGACACATTAAGAAGCATTTTTTGCTAAACAGACAAATTATCATTTGTCCCCCTTGGGACAGCACGACCAGCCTGAGTGACAGTGACCTTCTTTCTTTTCTCCTAGTGTCTCAGCAGGGTGAAAGCCAGAGACGCTTGTACAGAGATCTACTGAGAAACTACAATCGTCTGGAGCGCCCAGTCATGAATGACTCCCAGCCCATTGTAGTTGAGCTTCAGCTTTCTTTGCTGCAGATAATTGATGTGGTAAGTCGCTGGCTCTCTACGGTACCCATTCAGCATAATATATCTGATCTCTCATGTAGGTACCAAACACTTCATCTTAATCAGTCTGTCAGAGGTGAGAGCAGGCTGGCTTTGACTGAGCATTCTTCCTAAGTGCTGGAGTACGTGTTTTGACATTTTTTAAAGAGTGAATATCCTCCTAGAAGCACAAGTTCTGATACAACATGAGCTGCAAGAAAATTATGTAGTTTTTCACTTTAAAGAGAAAAAAAGAATGCGGTAGTTTAGAAGCCATGTGTCATTACAAATTATTAATATGTTCTTCTCAGAGCCATGCAAGATGCAATCACTAAAGACCATGTGCAATGTTAAAAGCCAACATCACATCAGTTACACCTTTTCTTTAGACATTATATTGGCATTGACCTCTTTTCCCTTTTTTTTTTTTTGCACTACAATTGAAAGATTCTGCGTTGAGATGAGGTTAGAAATGCATAAAAGCAAAAGCTGGAGGCATAGCCCTCTAATTGTCTTTGCTGATCTCTCTGCAACATACATTTCAAGTCTGGAGATTTGAGCAATGGAAAATTTCACCATAATATACTGAATTCAAATCCCTTTTTCATCCCGAAGAGGATTCTCTATCATGAAATACACTATATAGAATTTATTTTGCATGCGTGGAAAACAAAACAGTCAAGAGGACAGTTTTAACTACTTTCAGCTTGTCAAAGCAACAAACAGCTGACAAATCAGTGCTCCTCCCTTCTTCTTTCTCCCCTCCCCTGCCTTCCCTTCCTCTCGCCTCCCCTTCCCTTCCTTCCATAGCCATATGGAATTGTTTCTAGTGCACTGTCACTGCTGGGAAGAGAACAAGGAGGAGAGAGAAAAACTTCTAAATATTGTGCATGTGCTGACCAATTTGTCACAGGTCTCAAACATACAGACTTTTTAAAATATCCACAACCTTTTTGAAGATGTGCAGCTCGCTTTCTCTGGAGGGGCAAGCAGGCCTCTGGTGCTCTGGCCCTCCAGAATCATGCAGCACCAGTGCCAGGACCAGCCAGTTGTGGTCCTCCTGCAGCAGGCAGCAGCCACTCAGGCAGGATAAGCTGCTTTCTCTTTTGTCACATTAGCAAATGCACCGAGCTGGAAGAGAGAGATCAGTACCCTTAGCTGAAGTCACTCATTCATGGCAAGAGCTCACAAACCTCTTCATGAACGAAAGAGCAGATAAATCCTCCAGCTACTTTCAAGTAAATTTCAGTGAGCAATTCCAGGTTTAGCAGAGGCATCTTAGCTCCAAAGATCTTGCTTCAAACATTCTTTTTCCAACAGTGTTTTCATGCGGTAATTTGAAGGTTAGGGGTAGCAGAGGGGACTTTTCAGCCTTCAGGCTGTGACTGTACATTTTCAAAGTCAGTCAGTCAGTTAGAGGGAAGAGTTACATAAAACTTTTTTTCAGCTGGGTTTCACATGCCCATGTGAAATGCATCCTTTCAGCAGGCTACATTTCTTTAAGTGCTCTATCTGTGTTATGTCAATGCCTGTTGCAACCAATTTAATTCCTCTATTGCATTTTGATTGTCTGCAGTAGGAAAGGGGTCATCTAGATGGTCATGCATACATAGAAACCAGCTTTGCTTCCCTGCACACAGTACAGATGCTGTAAATTCTTCAGCTCAGAGCATTATGCAACCTGCAATTTCAGTAATGCAGAGTAACCTGAAATTTGTTTACTACACAATGTGAAAAAAAGTGTCTGTCTCCTCCAGTCCTTTGTGCACGGACTAAAGTATCTTCACACAATACAGTAGCAGAAGAATCCACGTCAAGGACAATATGAGTTGAGCTTATCATGCTTATCATCATAAGAGTCGCATGGGGACATCTGCATGGGAACAGATGGGCACTGGACTACTCTCTGGTTGGATGTAGACAGTATTTTAATTTGTTGATAAGGGAGAAATATCCTCCTTTCTTTACACAAAGCATTTAGGTGATCATTTCTCTTCTTGCTATCTTGAAAGCTGCACCATGTACTACTTCCAGCAGTGGAAACATTGTCCAGGATGTCAGTGATAATGTGGCTGCCACTCAAGTTTCTGCAATGGAGGGGTAAAAGGGCCAATGTGACATCAACAAGTGGCTGAACCAATCAGCTTAAAAATCCACAGAACACCATTCCCATGGGGGCCAGCACCCAATATAGGAAGTGAAACGTGAACAATCTGTCAGGAAGCAAGTTCTCAGTGTGAACGCTGCTGCTCAGCCTCCGCTGCTGGCAGAACAGATTGCAGCATCTGGATGCTCCAGCTGCTGAAAGAAACACTTGTTTAAGAGGTGGGTTGTGATGTAAAGAGCAGCAGACGAGGTACAAAAGATCAGTAACCTCTTTTAGCTGCATGCATCACAAGGCCAACCAAGGGTTGTCTCACTCAGACAAGAGGCCAAAGCCAGCTGCCAGACTCAAAACCTTGAAGAACATGTTCTCTGCTTTTCACAGAGGCAAATGCAAGAGAAGGACATCTGTCTCTTCACAAGGCCTGGGTTGCCATGTCCAGGGATCACTCTTACTTGGGGCTTCCACATTCCCTAAGTCATTTCCTGACACCAGTAGTGGATTTGGCTGGTGAAACCTCCCACAGAGCACTGCTAGGCAAGTGCTCTCTGACAGCCTGACAACCCAAGCAAGGGTAGAGCACATCCAAGAGTACCTGGAACAAGATTCGTCTTCTTACTTTGTCTAAAACTCCAGCCCATCAGAAAGGCTGGACAAATCAAGAGATGAGATATTTTTCACAGAGAAGAAATTCAATGCTTTTTCACTGGGGCCTGTTAGGTAGAAAATATTTGTCATCATGAATAGCAGTTTTGATTGCTCCTGCTGGCACCTGCAGGGAACCTTATCTGAGGGGATCTACATCCTTTATGTCAGAGTATGGTGAGACATCTTAAAAAGTACCATCTTTTTTTTTTCAGCTTTCTTTCTGCTTGTGATACTGCTTACTATTATCTTCAGCTCAGTGCATCAATGCTACTGCAACAGTTTCCTCACTGCCCTTTGTTAGCCAGAGCAAAAGCTTGTTTGATTTGCTTTTCTAGGACACATTTCCTCAAAGTGCAATTTTAAAAATACCATGAAAAAAGAGGAACCCACCAGTCAACTAACAGAAATGTGTAATGAATAAAACTGGAGCACGTATCACAGACTTTAAAAAAAAATTCCAAATAAAAAGCCTCATTTTAAGAAGAGTGCTTCAAAGTGGCTGCACAATGCTGCAGAGGTAATAAATGCCTCAAAAGCCTTTTCTAAAATCAAACACACCTCCAAATTTCCTACAGCAGTGTTGATGCCCTTCAGAGGCAATACACAGTTAAGCACATTCCTTGGCCTCGTGAGAAAGAGGGAGGGCACAGACACCACTCTCACATTGTTATCTTCTGCAGAGCCATCCAAAGGTCTGGTTGTGCATCTCCTCTCATGTCATGGCGTGCCCTACTGCCTTTCTGCATGTTCACTCTTTCGCTTGCCACTGATTCAGAAAATCTCCCAGCATTTGCCAGGTTGCCCAAGTTTTTAATGCCACATGGTTGTTAATGCTTTAATCACAACTTTCTCCTGTTTCTGAGAGACTGTCAGTAAGAAGAAGGGTGTGCAGTCACCAGTGGGAAGAAACAAAAATAATGAGAAAAAACCCCACCAGCCACTGAAAAGTCAGTTGGCACTCCAGAAGCCAAAGAATCCATTGCTTTATTTGCAGCTACTAATTCCAAACAAACACTACATGAGGAAAATTTAATGCGTACTATTCTGATTTGACTGAACCGCTTGTAGAAAGAGAGCACATTCTACAGACTGCAGGATCATCCCAAACCTAATCACGTGCGTGCAAACAATCCTACATAAGCTGCAGATTTTGATGCTGCTTGAAGCTCCTGATTGGACTAGAAAGCAGCAAGACAAGATCACAGAATAATTTAGTCAGGAAGTAAAAAGCAAATATTCGGATTGTCTCCTGAAAACCAAAACTATGCATATTGTACATTTCTTGGGGAGGGAAATTATGGGAAAAATCTGCATATACCTTCTCTGAGCACCCAGGTGCGATTATTACTACTATAAGCAGTAGTTTTAAACTAGCTTAGCAGCCCAATAGTTTTAATCTTCTCTATCAGAAAGACATCAAACTGCCGGATTCAAGCTTTAGTTCACTCTGTTTTGTTCATTTATTGTTGTTGTTGTTACTGTAATTTATTGTTGTGGTTGTTATTTTGTTGGTTTAGTTAGTTTGTTTTAAGATTGATATAACAATAGTTCTCCATTCCAAGCAGCTCTTCATGTCCTTTGAATTCAGCCCCCAAAGGGCAGGCTGGTGTGGAATGAGCTCTTTGCTGAAGCTTGCTCCCTTTGCGTGAAAATTGCCAAAGTGAAAGCAGGCAGCCTGTCTGTCTATCACAGTTCTCCCAGTTCAAAATCTCAGTTCTGAATGTTTCCTTGTCTTTAAGTTCTTGTGTTCTGTAGGATGTAAGTAGAGAAGGGCCCTGTAAACGCAGGTGGCTTATGCAAGAAACTCTACTTTTAACATGAAAATGTGCTTATTCCTTCCAGAAAACATCAATGCAGTGCAGGCATAGTTTTTCCTTTTTGTGAGGTTAGCAGAGGACAAGAAGCACCAAGTAGCTGTGGGTGCTGGTGTTACTGGTGTTAGTACTCCTGCCAGCAGAGCTGAGGAAGATGGCAGCCAGCTATGCTGGTTTTGCAGGGGAATTTAACAACAAGAGACTTGAAGAGTTATGTTTCTATCTCTAATTCTCCTCTCCATTCCTAAATTGTCTTTACAGCAACTAGATCATCCCTTCTCACTGCGCATTCTGGCGCAGTCATATGACCAAATATCTGCACAGCAAACCCAGGTCAACTCACAAGTCATTCAATGAAATAAATACAAATACGCCAGTACGCATAAGCAGCCATTGACATATTATTCCCAATATAGCATCAGCATTCACTAGATTAAACCATAATCCTGATAGTACATCCTGTACAAATCTTTTCAGGATGGATAACTTCAACAGCATAAGCATGACCTCTCAAGAATGAAACAAAGAACACATAGCAGACAGAGATGTAATCAGAGATGTAATAAGAAAAGGATTATTAAACAGATATTCTGCATTTTGTTTACTTACAAAGCATCAGTAAACAGTAAGGAGAAAAACTTGTTCAGCCCTTCTGGATCTTTCTTTTTTTTCTTTCTTTTTCTGTCCTATTAATGCTTTTCCATTTATTTGTGGGCTTCCCACACAGCTTTTCTGAGCTATATTTATTGTTTATCCTTGTACAGACCTACATTACAAAACAATGTCTTTTTCCAGAAAGATTTTTCTCCACCAGAAGTTGCATTCTCATTTTGCAAGAGTAAATTCACTGATTTACTAAATTCTCCCTGCCACTGCAGGGAGACTGAAGCAATTGGTGTTACTGAGGAAGAAATTTGGACGTCATTATAAAAGCTGAAAAGCTGTAATTAGTGTCCGTGAAAAATAGTCATTAAAATTCCAAGCAGAAAAATTACAGAAATGTTGATAGAACAATAGATTCATTAAAGTTAAATCCCAAACTCTCTCTTCTGGTCATATAGTTCACTTACTGTGGCCAATTTTAAACTCTGAGAAGAAAAATTAAATAAATTGTCCTATTCATTAACGTGGATGGAGCTTCAAGAGTGGGAATGCCAGGGCTAATTGAGTCATGAGTGAGTACTTTGGCTGCCGGCTAAGAGCCAGGCATTATCAAAATGCTACTCTTACTAAGCCAATTAAACATTTGAATCTGCTAGCATAGTGAAGTTAGGCACTATGGGAATTACAGCTTCCGTCTGAAAAGTCTTTGCCCACACACTTGCTTTAAGTATTATCATGAAGGCTTAATTACCTGCCTTTTAACTTAGTGCTTTTTCCATTGCCTTCTGCCTAGCTCAGTGCAAAGCCAGTGGATGGGGCTCATCTTGTAAGCAGCAGTTCCATAGCACATTTGATCTCTGTTTTTCAGCATGGGTCTCCAAGCTGTGCTTGGTGACTGCAGCTTTAACAAGATATTGACAAATATGCTTGTGAGTTTTTCTGTTCTCACAACAGAATCTCTTCTGATCCAGCTATTTCATAGTAACTACTTAGTTTTCTGCCTGTGTGGTGAAAAGACTTCTGCTATCCTCTTTAAAGAGGTAGGAATTTCAGTATTTAGCCAATGGGTACTCCCTAATCTTCTGTAAAAAATTTTGAGCCATCAAGGATTTTAAAGCGTCCCTGGCCACTTGTGACTGTGATGCTACAAGGTACTAAGGAACAAAATTTATTTAACTTGAAATTTGCCTGATTATTACTAAGGAGATTGATAGCAGTCACAGGGAAATAAACTCATCCTTTGGAGAGGCAACCAGCTGCTTGAAATGTATGGCACTTTCCACATCTCCCTCCAGTAAGGGCAGCAGGGTGTCTCACTCCAATAGGAGGGAGAGGAGGTTCTTTTATTATCTATATACCCTGCATGAGATTAAGAAACAACAGTTCAAATGTTGGTCCGACCAGTTTATTACAAATCTTAATCAGGGAGATGGGGAAGGGGAGGATGGACACTATTATGAATTAGGGTAATGGGGAAGGGAAGGAGGGCGATAGAAAAGATGGGAAAGAAGAAGCAAGGAGTCTTTATAGGAAGCAAGAGGGAGATAGTCACCACCATGATCCAGCGTGACTCGTAGTTCAGCCTTTGATCTTCGTTAGTGGTGGGTCATCGGACATTGCTGTTCTGTTGGTGACTACTGCAACCGCAATGGTGACCATGGCGATGATGGCCCCTTTTCAATGCTTTCAAAGTGGTCGAGTCAGCTGTCTTTGGAGTAAGAGCTCAAATCCAAAGTGGTCGAGTCAGCTCTCCTTGGAGTGGCAGCTTCTGGCTCTGGGATCTCAACAGAAACTCCTTTGTTCCCACCTTCTGGGCCTTGCTAGCAGATAATAGCAGGGATGCTCACCTGCATCCTGTTTTTCACAGGACCCGATGGTATCATTCCCCAGTTCTGCCATACCAAGCTGGAGCTATTTAGTCACAGGCCAGATCTTCCACCAGTAAACACTCCTGAGCACTCTCTTCCGGAGGCAAGCAGCTCTGGAGGAAGGGGCTCTCAAATGTTCCCAAGTCACACAGTAGCACTCATCACTGGCCTCCTCAACAGATCAATCAGAGTCTTATCACAAGAAATACCTCAGGAAGTAAGCTTTGAGCCAAAGAACAAAGAAGGATTCTCACACAGGGTCCACAGAAATCAGAGTTCTCTTGGCTATGCCTCACCTGGGGCTGTGGAAACTGGCACATGATGGGGGCTCTGCAAATGGTCACTATTCCGAACACACAGGTTACAATAAGGCATTCTGACCAAGGCTGTCATCATGTCCTTGCACCCAGTGTTTCTTAGTGTTTCAGTGTTTGATAGACTTGTAGCTTAACACTGCATTCTGTAACTCCAGAGAGTCTGTCACTGCTCCTAAGTAAAAATCTTTTCTCCCCATTCCCTTCCCTGACCAAAGGCTTTAAGTGCTTACTTATATTTCAGAACAGTCTTACGTCTGTCATAGCAGCATGTAAATATAGGAAGAAAATGAAAAGGCATCCTTACGTGTAGCCTGGGAGTGAGACCTTGATGAGTATTCAGGGCTGGACTACTGGGGACCTTTCTCTGCCCTTCTCTTGCTGCTTTCCCTGTGATTTCAAATGCTGAAAAAGGCAATGAATAATGAATAGCTTGGAATAACAATTCCTGTCTAGTCATGTTTATTGGAACATATGCCAACAGAGCACAAAATACATGGAGGGCTATTTCAGGATGAGAAACCCACCCTGGAGAATATGCAAAGCACCTACTGCTGTATATGGATGGCTTGGGATTTCAGTGAAGGAGTGTCTGCTTTTAGACTGTGACATAACATACTTTCCCCCAGTAACTGGGCATATACATCAGTTTATCCATCCAACCTGTCAATTACAGAGCAATCCTGTGCTGGAAAGACACATGAAACCTGTTATCCTAGCTCTTGGGGCTTCTGACGGAGACAAAATCATAGAATTGCTTGAGCTGGAAGGGACCCTTAAAAGTCATCTAGCCCAATTGCTCTGCAATGAACAGGGATATCTACAGCTCAGTCAGGTACTCAGAGCTCCATCCAGCCTGGGCTTGAATGTCTCCAGAGATGGGGCATCTACCACCTATTTGGGTAATCTATTCCAGTGCATCACTACCCTTACTGTAAAAAACTTTTTGCTTATGTCCAAACTAAATCTCACCTCTTTTAGTTTGAAACCATTTCCCTTATCCTGCTAAAGAGTCTGTCCTATTCCTTCTTATAGCCCCCTTTAGATACTGAAAGTCTGCTATTGGGTCTTCTTGAAGGCTTCTCTTCTCCAAGCTGAACAGCCCCAGTTCTCACAGTCTGTCCTTATAAGAGAGGTGTTTCACCCCTGGGATCATTTTTGTGGCCCTCCTCTGGATATGCTCCAACAGGTCCACATCTCTCCTGTACTAAGACTTCACATCTGGATGCAGTACTGCAGGTGAGCTCTCACCAGCACAGAGCAGTTAGGGGCAGAATCACCTCCCTTGACCTGCTCTCCACACCATTTTTGATGCAGCCCAGGATGTAGTTGGCACATTTTTGGCTCGTGTCCAGCTGCTGTACATCAGTACCCTCAGGTCCTTTTCAAGGGGCTGTGCTCCATGCTTACATCACCCAGCTTGTACTGATAGTGTGAGTTGCCACAATTCAGGTGCGGACCTTGCACTTGGGTTTGCTGAATCTCATGAGGTTCTCTTGAGTCCATTGCTCAAGTCTGTCTGGATCTCTCTGGATGGCACCCCATCCCTAGGGTATTCTGACTGCACCACACAGTTTGGTATCCACAAACTTGCTGAGGGTGCATTTGATTCCACTGTCAATGTCAGTGATGAAGATGTTAAAGATCATTGATCCCAGTACAAACCTTTGTGGAAACATCTGTGAAACAGTGGAACAAAGCTCCTCCCAGCATGGGGATGTGGTCTTTGGAATGTGCAGGTTTCTGCTGAAGAGCTTGAGGCCAAACAGGGTCAAAAACAATGTTGGAAACTATTACATGGCACTCTTCCAGTTGTTCTGGTCTTCAGGCACTGCTGAGTGGCTGCATTGCAGAAAAAAAAATGTTTCCCAAGGGATGCACCGACAGCCACAGTCTGCAGCTGAAGGCCATGCTGCATGTACGATGCAAACAAGCTTGCATTACATGGCCTTTCTTCCCTGCAGCAGCAGTATGAATTGGTAACAATGGGAAAGAAAGCCAGTATTGCACGGATCTGTGGGACTCAGTCACCAACAATGTGAGCCACAGAGTTTCCTCCCCACTGAGAGGAGTATCATGCATCTCTTCTTGTGGGGAAAAAAAAACATGGCAGAAGTGTGGTTAGAGGCCATAAGACTGCTCAGTCGCAGACTGCTACCCAGTACAAAGGCCAAAGCAGGCTGGGCTAATTGCTCCAGGGGAAGGACATGTTCTTTGCCAAAGCAGGACAAGGGACCAGGAAAACTGTCACCTCAAAGAGTAATCAGTGGAGAGAGACAGAAATGTGGATCAGCCTTAGGTGAAATATACTTATGAGAAATAACATCTATTCATAGAAGCAGAGGCCCACAGCAATAAAATGAGAAAAGAAGGAGTGATAGAGTGTTCAACTATGAGCTCTTAAATACAAGGGCTGCTTCAAAAGTAATGCTTCCTTTTTTATTATGTTGGCTCGTAGAGGTTGAACCTCTGACATGGGAGTGCAGATGAAGCAAAGGTGTGACACTGAATTCCTTATGTGGAAAAAAAGACAACCATTGACATTTGCTGACACTTGCTGAATGTTTTGGAGATCAGACAGTGGATGTGAGCACAGTGAGGCAGTGGGTGGTGCATTTCAGAAGTGGTGACAACAGTAGGGTCACCTCTGCTGGTGCAGATTGTTACGAGGGCAGCATGCAGGCTCTTGCTCATCACTGGTGGAAACACAGAGCTAATGGTGGTGACTGTTAAAAAGGAGTGTTTTGAGGGAAATGTGCATTTTCCTCGAGCTGGCAGGTTTTGAGCATTTTCATTTATTCAATGCATTAAAGCTGTTCTAATTAATCATCTCAAGGTTTTGGGCAGATGGGTATTTTAGCAATTTAAAGGGCTGCCAGCTGCAGACACAGGCAGAGCCTACAAGTTTTTGAAAGCCATCCCATTTCCTTTTGATTCTCTTGATCAAAATCCAGTGCAGAGAATAATACCTCTGCTAAAAACACTTTCGAACTCTCCTAGTCAATGGAAATCTTTCTTGACCAGATCCCTCCTACAAAATCAGGAGCATAAGCAGAATTTAAAAAAAAAGCTTCCTGTCTTAAGAATTACCTGTTCGATTTGGGATTTTTCTGCTCAATATCTTGCAATAAGTCAATGGCAGTCGATGCTCTCTGTGAGAGGGCAAGGATTAACGATCTCAGTTAGTCACCTTGTAACAAAGACCTTGTTACAGAGCTTACACATCACCGTATGATGTGTCTACTGAACCAGGAAGGCCTTTGGATTCTTTTGTCCCTGTATTATGACCTAAATAATTGTATGGCTGAGGGCAATCATATTTTGTCTGGATGCTGCTCTGGCAAAGGAGAGTCTACTGACAGGCACTGGTGCAAAAGAAAAGCAAACCTACGCATACTGTAAGCTTTGAATTGACAGCAGTGAATGTAAAACCAAACTAAAACATTCACGTGTCCTAGCACATGTTCTAAAACAAACCTCTGAGGCTGAAGGATAATCAAATTTCCAAAACAGAGGACTAACTGGGCTGCAGCTGAAGATAGAAAATATGACCCAGATAAAGAGAGGGATTTAGAGGACAATGTTGTACTTGCCAGTGACCACAGAACTAGTTTTTCAAGTATTTTTAAATACCAGGAGCAAACTGCTCTGCCTGAGCAGCCCAGGAGAATACCCAGAGGAGTGCTGGAAGGCATCTCTGGGGGCTTGTCATCTCCTGCCTCACCTGGGATCTTGGCAGGACTGCTTTCATTGCTTTGCTGTAGGGAGAGCTGAGCGCTGGGAGCCTGTCAAAAACAGAGGAAGGTCATCTCCAGGTCTGACAGTGCCAAGTGAGGCATGGACCATGTACAAAAAAAACCAAAGTGATGGGTTAGTCAAGTTTTCTCCTGGGAGGAAAGGCACTTACATGACTTATCTTAAATTCCTTTGCACAAATCCCTGACACATCTGAGAGAGCTGTTTGCAGTGCTTCCCAAGTTGGAGAATTAGCTTTTATCTAGGCCAAACAGTACCTGACAGTGACCACCTGAGACAACATACGGCATATGCATTCTCATCATTATCTGTAAGTATCTTTGTAGTAGAAAAATATGGTCCCTCCCTTGCTTAAGTCTTTCAGAAATGTACACAGTCCACAGCTCCTGATGACTCCAGAGCTCTGAAAATGCCAGGCAACTAGCCCAGAAAGCTCAAAGAACACCTCCTCCCTTAAGAACCCTTCACATTAAAGTATGGATTCATAGTTCCACAGCCTCACCTCCGGGCAGCCTCAGGATGTATTCTTTGCAAGGCCTGGCTCCTCAGAGTCCTTCTCTAGAAGTGTCTTTGCAAGAGAGCTACGTACAAAAGGGAACCTGAATTTCAACATACTCCTGTCCGATACAAAATGATGCCTTTATGCTCCTCTGGAACAGGCTGCTCCTCCCTCCCTCCCTCCCTTCCTCCCTTCCTCCCTTCCTCCCTTCCTCCCTTCCTCCCTTCCTCCCTTCCTCCCTTCCTCCCTTCCTCCCTTCCTCCCTTCCTTCCTTCCTTCCTTCCTTCCTTCCTTCCTTCCTTCCTTCCTTCCTTCCTTCCTTCCTTCCTTCCTTCCTTCCTTCCTTCCTTCCTGTCAGGTTGCATCTTTTGCTGAATACACATGCAGCATTTTCTGGGATTTGCTTTCCATAAAGCTTTTGAAAACATAGAGGCCTGAAGGCAAGGATGAGAGTACATTCTGAATGGCTATGAAAATAGCCTGAAGTTACAATTTCTCCCCCAAGGCTGAAAAAGACATAAGTAGTCCAAAGCTCTGTTAGACTTTGTGCTCTTCCTGACTGTAATTATCAAAGAGCAAGAAAGGAAGACCATGTAGAACACAGTTACACTCCAGCTAAACATGTGCAAACTCTAATAGGCAAGTTCATCTTTAACTATAAAATAAACCTGACAAGTAGGACAAACATAATTGTCACAGTAGCCTTATGAAAAGTAGGCAAAACGTACCCAAGATAATGTGTTTAAGTCTAACTGAAATACCAATATGATGTGCAGTGGATAATGAGCTGCTTGCAGTCAGAGCTACTTACCAAAGTCATTAGCATCTGAATAAGGACCTCATAAAAGTGTGACAGGTGAGCAAGTAGGGCAACAAACAGTTCGGTAAAATAAAGTCAACCCTAGATGATTTTCTTTGCAGAGACAGAGTCTATTAAGTGAAAATTTGCAATATCAGGTAAAAGGGAGTTTCCTTGTGAATGAATCAAAGTGAAGAGTTAAAGACTTCTTAACAGAGATGTCTCCACGTGGAGGAAACTTGCAAGCCTTCCAGATCCACTACATATTACAGCATCCCTTGTGGCTTTCAAGCAGCTAACATAAAAGGGAAAGTCCACTCCTCCTCCTGTCCTTGGTGTGCTGTAATGTACATGGGGAAAATGTTTCATTTTACACAGATTAGGGAAAGGAGCCTTCTACTTGCAACAGCCTGTAATTTGGGTCACTCTGTTTAGCTTTCTCTTAAAAGTACACAGGAAGACTTTTTAAGGAGGATGTGTGCAGTACAGAGCCTAACATCAGAGAATCATAGAATGGCTTGGATTGGAAGGGATCTTAAAGCTCATCCAGTTCCAACCCTCCCCCCGCACAGGCAGGGTTGCCACCCACTAGATCCACTCTCCAATACCATTCCAGCACTTTGATGTGGTGGGGGACCCAGGTCTGTATTCATTACTCTAAATGGAGCCTCATGAAAGCAGAGCAGAGCAGAGGGAGACAACCCTCTCCCTCTCCTTGCTGGCCACCTCCCTTTTCATGCAGCCCAAGATGCAGTTGGCCTTCCAGGCTGCAAGCATACACTGCTGGTCGGCTTTTCATCTATGAGGACCCCCCAGTCCTTCTTCACTGCTCACATGGAGTTCTTCTTCAAGTCTGTACACATCAAGGGTTGCTCCAACCCCAGTTTAGAGATAAGGATGTCAAAAGCCCTGCAGAAGACCAGCTAGATGATGTCAGTTGCACTTCCTTTGTCCATCAGTGCATTCATTCCATTGTAGGAGGCAACCATTTTGGTCAGGAACAACACGTTGCCTTGCTTAAGTTGGTCAGGCTGTCATGAATCATCTCATTGTCTTGCATGTGCCTTAACATATCTTCCAGCAGGATCTGCTCCATGACTTTCCCAGCCACAGGCATGAGGATCACCAGCCTGTAGTTCCTTGGGTCTTCCTTTCTCCCTTTCTTTAAAAATGGGAGTGATGATTCCCTTTTTCCAGACCCCAATTTGCCTGACAGTCATGATTTTTTGAATACAATGGAGAATGGCTCGACAGCTACATCAGCCTGTTCCTTCAGGAACCTGGGATGCATGTCATTGGACCACACAGACTTGTACACATTCATCTTCAACATGTGACCTTAAACCTGCTCTTCACTTTCAGTGGGAGAGCTCATCCAGCCCCTGCTTAGAGGTTCAGGGACATGAGAGGCATGCCAGTGAAAACTGAGGCAAGGAATTTCTTGAATACCTCTGCCTTTTCCATATCTGTCCTTGCCAGTTCTCCCTTCTCAGTTTTCAGGGGGGGCACATACTCCTTAGCCTTTTTCTTCTGTCTCATGTATCTATAAAATCCATTTTCTTGGTTTTTTCACATCCTTTTCCAGGTTCAATTGCATCTGGACAGCATCCTTCAACTCTTCCCAGGCCACATGTCCCTGCTTCTACTGCCTGTACATTTTTATCTCTTAGCTTGAATCCACCGGCAGGTTTCCACTCAGCCATTCTAGCTTCCTGCCTCCCCTCGTTGATTTCATGCGTTGGGGTTTGGAATTATAAAGCAATTATTGATTCATTAGCTGCACAAAATATAGCTAGGTTTTAATAAGCAACTCAGACAATCACTATGCTCACCATGCACAGAATGGTGAGGTGGGCATCAGTCAAGAAAGAGCCTCTGAGGATCCCTGGACACATCCTTTGTGTTCTTGAGTTGCTGTCGTTTCCTACGTTTGTCAAAACAAATAGCTCTGCTGAATCAATTTATTACCTCTATAACAGGATATAAAATCTAAGCTGATTTTTGTGTGATGTCTTTCAGCAGCAGAAGCAGTTTAGAGTGATCTCAAGAGGAGGCAAGGGGAGCAGCAGGGGAGGTGATGTGATGTACAGTTTTGCATAGATGACTATGGCAAAGGTCTGTGTCATGCCTGATGTTTCCTTTTCCTGGGACAGGCATTTAGCAGAAGACTCTGCCCACAGTGCCAAAGCCACTGGCAGTCCTGTAGATCAATGGTTTCATCCTTTCTAGGATGGGATGTTTCTGCAGTTCCAACAGGACAAGTAAGAGAGGAGAGGGAAACATGATACAAACAAGTTTATGCTAGGGATTCAGTAGTGCCAGTAATCCAGTATCTTCTGTGCCAGAGAGAAACAGAAAAGGCTTCTCCAAGTGCCTTTAATTCATGCATTAGCTTGCAAGCCTGCAGCCACACAACGGCTTAAGTGTGGGACACACAAGAGGTAAACTCAGAGCTCTCACTGAAGAAAACATATCCACAGAGGCAGCTCAATGTGTGACAGTCTGCTTCCGAGTAGCTCTCATCTTTCCTGATGCTTCTTCACTAGTTTCTTTGCATCTCTGGAGCAGGAGTGGGAAAGAAAGACAGTACAAAAGTAGCTTGATGTTAGCAGACTGGTAATTTTTTCTAAAGTGATTAAGGTGGCTTTACTGCCTGTTTAACCAGTAAGTATTGCCAAAATAGTATAATTAAGGATCAGCATGATCCAGAAAGCCCAGGCTACTGAAGGACTGTGGTTTACCTTGTGATTTTGGAGACCAGACATTTTTGGACCTGATAAAATGAAAACCATAGCCAATAGATTTTCTTTAGAAAATTTACTAGGCCACCACATCATCTTGCATCTTGGTGAAGTTCTCTGTCTGTCTTTTCTTACTGAACAATGGTCACGAGTGTTAACTACTTCATCCCACTGGTGACTTCTGCAGTGAACCTTGAGGTTTGATCACTACAGCTCAGTCAAAGGATTTTCTGCACAGTTTCACAGCAGCTTTGCTAATGCTAGAACATCTCTCTTTCCATCAGAGATTTCCATATCTTCCTTGTAATGCAGCTAATTGCTCTGGTCTCTGCATGAGCTCTGTGTTTGATATTTCTTCTTGGCTTTGGAAGAGCAGGAGAAATAAAAACAAGCATAAAATAATCTCAAAATAAATTATAGAATCATAGAATCACCAAGGTTGGAAAAGACATCCAAGATCATCTAGTTCAAATATTCACCTACCACTAGTATTGTTTCCCTACTTAAACCCTCGGTACCACATCTAAATGCTTCTTGAACACCTCCAGGGATGGTGACTTAACCACCCCTGTGGGCAGGCAGCCCATTCCAGTGCCTGACCACTCTTCCACAGAAGAAATTTTTCCTAATATCCAAACTGAACCTGCCTGGGCACAATTTGAAGAAGAGTTGTGTCTCAGGAGCCCCAAGCATTCTTTACATTTAAAACATCCTTCTTAATGAGCTTAATCTCCTTTTATGACAAAGTTACTTGCTCAATTGACCAGGGAAAGCCAGATGATATAAACTCTCTGGATTTTGGCAAAGCTTTTGTTACTGCTTATTTCACTACTCCTCTAAGAAAATTGCTCAATGTAAAGGTAGACAAAAAGGAATGGGTGAATGATTGGTTGGCAGTTTGGGCTCAAAGAATTGTAGTAAATGCAATTACATCAATCTGGCTACCAGTCAATAGTGGGGGTCTGCAGAACTCAATTTTAGGGCAAGTTCTCTTTAGTCCAATGACTTGGATATGGGACTGTAAGGTATAGTAAGGAAGTTTAGAGATGACATTAACTCTCTTGAGGGTTGAGAGGCCTTGCAGAGAGATTTTGGCAAATTAGAGGGCTGGGCAATCACCAGCTATGTAAGTTTTAAGTAGAGCAAGTGTCAGATTCTGCACCTGGATTGCAGAAACCCTGGACTTATGTGCAGACTTGTAAATGAGAGTTCAGAGAGCAGTCCCCCAGAAAGGGATCATAGTGTTCTGTCTGACAGTGAGTTGAACATGAGGCAGCAGTGTTCCTTGGAGCCCAAAGGGCAACCATACCCTGGGTTGCAGCAGGCCCAGCGTGGCCACTGGGAGAGGGGAGCACTGTGCGGCCTCACCTACAGCACTGCGTGCAGGATGGGTACTGCAGTACAAGAACATAAAGCTATTAAAGAGCATCCAAAGAAGGGCTGTGAAGATGGTGAACAGTCTGGAGAAGAAGATGCATGAGGAGCCGCTGATGTCTCTTGGTGTGCTCAACGCAGAGCAGAGGAGCTGAGGGGAGCCTCATGGCGGCTGCAGCTCCTCACAGGGAGCGGAGGGCAGCGCTTAGCTCTGCTCTGTGTGACAGCGACAGGGCCCGAGGGAACGGCATGGAGCTGCATGAGGGGAGGGCAGCTGGGGGTCAGGGAAAGGGGCTGCAGCACTGGGAGGTGGGCATGGAACAGACTGCCCAAATAGGCACAGCCCCAAGCTCAGGGAGTTGAAGGAGTGCTTGGATGCCACTCTCAGACATAGGGTTTAGATTTTGGGTGGTTCTGTGTGGAGTCAGGAGCTGGACTCTGTGATTCTTGCGGTTTCCTTCCAACTCAGCATACTCTATGATCCCTAACTGTAGAAAGGGGAGGCAAGTTAACGCACTGTAGGTTGTGACAGCCTGGGAGAGCACACATTGAAAGTATTGGAATCACCTGGGTCAGGCCATAGCTGTTCCTTCCAACGCATGCCCAAGAGAGCTGATTTGAAGCAGAGGGGGAAAATGCTACTTTCTGGTATACCTTTTGGCCAGGAATATGGTTTCCTCGGAAAATGGCTGCATCAGGCAGACTTACTACAGCCTCACACCCTAGCTTCAGGATCCAGCTGAGCCCAAGCTGGAAATAACTGGGTATACGGTGGGCCAACAATACTGAGTACCTCATTCTCAGCTCTTGGCAAGTATCAAGTACATAGCTGTGGTGGTATCTGGAGCTGTGCAAAGCACAGGTGTGGATCTGAGTAAGGAACTGCTTCTCCGTATCTGCTATGGTGATGATACCACAGGATCCTGTACCTGCAGGCTGGCTGCAGCAAAGTGGGCAAACTGTAGCCCCCTAACGAGGCTTCTTCATTTCTGTCATGAGTCAGAGCTGGTTCCCTGTAGCATCTACACGCTGGCGTCTGAACATACAGATCCACTGCTCTGCACGGGTATCTCTTGAGCTCCCTTTCAGATGTCTGTGTCTTGGTGTCATGTGTTAGCATTTCCACAAGCCCAGTCCTTCCAATTCAGCCTGAGCTAAGCAGTAGACTGCCAAGACTCCAAAGAAAGAGCACTTCTCCTGTTTTGCAGAGGCAGTAAATATGATATAAACTCACTCAAATTACCATATGTTGTATTGTACTAGAAATATCTTGTTTTGCCCAGTTAGACAAAAGAAAAATTTTATGTATTTGGTAAGCAATCCAATGGTCTCCAGCAAAATAACAGTCATTGCCTGTTTTCTTCTGATGTTGATCAGTTATGAAAATTTCAGGAGGTCTGTAGTTTCAAAAGGTAGAAAAGAGCCATTATTGTCTCAGTTATGTAATGCAGTTAAATAATTTTGCACTGAGCTCACAATCTACTCCAAAAACTTTGTGTTTATTTAACCCAAGAAGTGGGTTTTCAAAGGAAGTCTTCCACCTGTAATCCATGAGTCTAATTTCTTGTTCTCTTTCTTTTCCTTGTCAAAGGATGAGAAGAATCAGGTGTTGATTACAAATGCTTGGCTGCAGATGGTGAGTAACCTGTAAGAATAAAGATTAAAAAAACCTTCCTAATAGCGAACTACCGAATGTGATTTCTTAGCTGGAAAGCAAGGTTGCTGCCTTTTAACTTGTCTCTGACATTTTTCTAGTGCTCCTTTTAGCAGTGAAAACAACAGGAGACTTCATTCACCCTCTGAGCAGACCTTAGGAAGTAATACTAACCACACTGTTAGGCCGATGGGCATAGGGATCTTGTAACAGACAGCTCAAAGCAAGGCTCCCATTATAGCTGGAGGCTCTTCAAGAGGTTCAGGGCCCCTCCAACAGTAGAGCTGGGCTCTTGTAGTGAAGGAGCCAGGCACCTCATTAGACCTGGCTGTCCTGCTCTCATAGCTTCTGAGATGTCTATAATTGGGAGCTGGGGTATCCCTTGAAAATGCAGGACACTCTATCATGCACCCCAAATGCAGAGAACTGCATTCAGCTGTGCAGTGGTTTGCCATCTACAGTGCCCAAGCTCCTTGGTGGGACAGCTTCCTTGGAACACTGCCTTCCCTTCTACTTTAAAAATCTCATGCATAAACACACCTCCTCCCTCTCCTGCAACTTGCTCCTACTGAAGAGTGACCAGAACTGGTCATGCAGGGTAAGCAAAGCTGATCTTCACTTAGGGCTTTGGTGGAGGGAACTTCCTACCAAATTTGCTGCTGGCCGTGTGGTGAGAGATATGATCTATTTTTATGGAGCATAAACTGATCTCCTTAATGGCTTGCGCTCAGCAAAGATGCAGCTCTGCAGGGAAAAACCTGTGGGAGACTTGAATGATTGAGCTAATTCTGCTTTGACTTGAGCAGTTAAATACTATGTCAAGTTAATGGGTGCAACTGAATAGGTTGTTTATTTCACAGATGTCTGTTGGGATTTGAAGCAGGAATGAGTTTTTTCTATTGCAAAAACTAAACCAAACCAACATAGGGTATTATGGTATCATCACAGCAGAACCTGCATGTATCTTGTTCTTAGCAGAGAGTGTCTTCAGCTATAGCACCAGTAACACTCTTGCAATCCTACCATAGCATTTTTCTGTAAGTCACTTTCAGCACAAAAGTTGTTCCTGAGCCTTTCTTAAATTATTTGAGATGTCTGGCTTCATGTCTCAGAGTGGAGTGGCAAGGCACTACATTAAATACAGCAGCTAACAACACTGAGTCATCAACCTGCAAATTCCTCTCTCTGTATGCCAACCGTTCTTAATAATTAAAGCCTAGCATTAAACAATTATCATACTACTGCTATCACTACTGATAATATCCATTCTGCTCCCATAATATTCCAAATTGCTTAAAAGATCTCTACCAGCTTGTATAATCTGATGTATGTATTTTCCAACAGTACTGGGTTGATATTTACTTGTCTTGGGATCAGTACGAATACCCGGGTGTGCAGAACTTGCGATTTCCAGCCGACCAGATTTGGGTACCTGACATTCTTCTCTATAACAGGTAAGCAATATGCACAATTGGCAGTTGGAGCCTAAAACTAGAGCACTAGATGCTGATAAACAACCACGCTGCTCTGATATTCTAAGGTTTTGTCCGCTACTCTTGGAAAAAATATAAAAGCAAACAAATGCAAGTTAATAGATTTTCTAGTAGTCACTTTAAGTCATGCTTTCTGTAGTTTTATAGACGTCTTCTTTCTCTTTTCCCAGTGAATGTGAAAACAACCATATTCTCCTTATAATTACCATACCTCTGCTGGAAAATTGCTTGTGCCATAGTCTTCCTGCTTGAAATAAATAATCTGTTTCTTTGTGTATTCTCCATTACCCCACCTTTTCATCATTCCTTAGCTCCCCAAAACCTCTAGAACCCATTTTTTTCTTCTCCATTATGGAGTCCAGCACTCTAGTTAGCACTTTTGCACTGTTGAATTGAGTGGAAGTTCTGTATACAGACTATTTTTTATTGCTTTCTGGGAGGAAGGGGTTCTACTTTTGCTCAAATGTCTTATTTTTGGGCTTGTTTTGTCCTTTGTCCTTGCAAGATTTTCACTGACCTGTCCTTCTCAGTCAGTTTTAAACATAATCTAGTTGTCTGGGTTGGGTTTCCTTCTGGTTTCTGCTGTTTTCCCTTCCAAGCACCCACTATAAGATACCTTTATATCTATACCCACTATAAGAAACCTAAGGAGGTTTGAAGTGCCCTGAAAATTGTTCAGGTGCTATTCTTTACTGCAACTTTACTGCTTACAGTTTCTTTATTAATTTTCAGTCTCCAAAAATGATGCATATTATCTGGTCTATATTATTTCAGTTTGTTTATAAGAATATGTCACAGGAAGGGCTTTCTGAGGTTCAGATATGTCTTCTACTTCCTCTTATTGAATTATTCAGTAAGAAAATTAGATTGATTTCATGCAGTTGGCCCTTGACAAATCCGTGTCAGCTGTTTTTACTTCATTATCTTTGAAGCTAGGATGATGTATCTATAATTTCACCTTTTTACAAAAAAAGAAAAAACAAATCAGAATTCTCTTTGAACTTGTCTAATTCACTGAGCCCTGTCCTGCAGTCCCCAAACTCCCACAAATAATTGTTAATGCTTCAGAGAGTATTTTGGTCACCTTCAGTACTCAGGAGTAAATTTCATCAGTGCTGCCAACTGGAGCCTGTCTTTTTCTACACTTCTTTAATGCTTTCCTTTCTTCTCCTGCCTTGGACTCTGACCACTGTGTGAGAGTTAGTTGTGGTGAGCCACAGTTCCTGAAGAGTGAAGCGCAGAAGGTACAGGATATTGCAGCTCCCTGTACCCTGTTGTTTCCTTTCCTTTCACAGCAAGCAGCGAGTCTACCTCACCCTTTGTCTTTCCCTTGTTTTCTTTTTTCTATTAAGACAGCCTTTCTTGTGGCCTTTTGTGTTATGGCCGTAGTCTTTTCACTTTTATCCCCATTGATTTTTGTTGATATTTATGTTCCTCCTGAGTCAGTCATTCCTGCTCCCATGTTTCCAATGTTCAGTCCTTGATTTTCAAGCCCTGATGTAGAGGATCCTGATGCAGAGGACATTGTTCTTCACCCTTTGACATGAGAGCAGGTTGCGGGTGTGTGGTGGTCTTCTCCAGCATTTGTTTTCCCCCCCTTATATCAGGAGCACCCATGACAGAAAATTACTTTCAGCTTTCTGACACTGCGTCCACCTTCCTCAGACATGAACAAGGAAGAAGCCAAAGGATGAATGGAGATTGGAATTTTCCATGATTGGTGGCAAGACAGGGTGTGTGAGATGGGAGAGCCATGCAACATGGACCTGCACATAGTCGTGATAGGCAAGAAACCAACATGGGAATCCTTCTGTATTTAAACTGGAACACTCCCCCATGCCTGCTTCATGCCCCCACATGATCTCAGTTTGGGGGATTTTATCTTCAAAAGGTACAACCTGAGCACTTACAGCAAACACAAACAGTATTCTTGCTCAGGTTATTATTTCCTTCTTTTTCTCAGAACCACTGGAACCCTAAATGAATTCTTGTTTCTCTGCAGCACCTCCATTGCCTGAAGCAAACTTTTGGCCCCTAAGCATCCTAAGAGACAGAATGATTATTACCTCAGGGCACCATTGCTCTTACAACAGATATTTAGGTAAAAAATTGAGTTACACTGTGAGCTGCCTGATTTTGACAGCAGCCCTAGATAAGCCTCATCCTGCCAACTATTCAGACTTTGAAACTTCCTTAAAACTTCAAAAACTGTAATACTTCTGCTCCTTTTCTGCTCCTTTCCATTCAGCCTTTGCACCAAGACATCTAACAGCCCCGCATCTTGCTTCTCTGAGGACATTACAGCAAGCCGTTGGCACTTCTGGGTTGCAGGCCAGTAGTGTCTATTAGAAAAAAAGGTACTGGGCTCTTCACCTGGGCATAAGCCAGACCTTGATTCAGACATCACAAAAGAGGATTTTTTGGTTTTTTTTTCTGTTGAAAGTTGCTACATCTTAAACATCAGCTTGCTTTTTATTTCCTCTGTTTTGTTTGTGCTGTGCTCTAGTGCGGATGAAAGATTCGATGCAACATTTCATACAAATGTGCTGGTGAATTACTCTGGATCCTGCCAATATATTCCTCCAGGTAGGATGCAGACTGTGTTTGTTTGCTCAATGTATATCTTTAAAGAACTGTAAGCAGTTTTCATTCATAGATGAAATCAAATATTTAGAAGCAGTCCACAGCAATTTTGCAGGATATATAACTTTATTGTGAGACAGATCCACTAAGTAATATAGCTCCATGACTGATGGCATATTTCCACTTCATGAATCTGCTGAGTAGTTTGATCACTCAGAGGTCCACCTGAGTTATCTAGGCAAGGTATTGGGTACCTCACATCGTGTTTTCACAAAGTTTCTTATGCAAACCAATTAGTTCATTCTTGAGACTGAAGGGAAGTATGACAACAGGAGGTAACCAGGAGCAGCAGTCTCTCTGCAGCGCACTTTATGAGCCTGAACCTCCATCTCCATGAGTTCATCAAGAAAAGATGAACTGAGACCAGCCCTGTTGAGCCAGACCCAATCCACATTCTGCTTTCCATCTGTACTGCTGATTCAGTGTCCATAGGGCCATCTATACTGCTGATTCAGTGTCCAAGCAGCCAGGACCTACAGCAAACACACAAGCTATCCCCTTCATTACAGCCTCTGATGGAAAAGAAATGTGCAGTCTTTGTGCCATACGCTGGAATATTAACGCCAAGCACAACCATAGGAGCCACCAAGATAAAAGTGGGTATTCCCTGATAGTTGATCTTCTGTTGATCCCTACCTTTGAGACCTTTTAAGGCATTTTTGTTTTTTTCATGGACAGACCATGGGAATGTTTGCTCTCCAGAGAGCAACAGTTAATAGGAGTAAAATCAACCATGAACTAGAACAGAGCCTTCCCTGTCCCTACTGGTTCAGTACAGGTAGGCAATGGAGAATGTGCATTTATAGGCAGATCTGGTGCTCTAGTAGTTTGTTTTCATCTAAGAGGGCAGAAGACATACCACACATGCAGAGTACATCTGCAGTGAGCTACGAACTCTGTGATGAAGAATTGGAAGTAGAAAAGAGAGAATAAGAAGTAAAGGAAATGTCTCATGCAAAGCATAAAAATCAAATTTCTTACAGAAGTTTAACTGCTGCTAAACTGCTTTGCCCAATCCATTTTAGAAGGCAAATGTTGATAATCAGCCTACTTAATGCAACAAGTATCACAGAAGCAGCCAGATTAATCAGGACATTGGAAAACACAGAAGAGGCAAAAAGATGGTGTTTCCAAGGCTTCATTAAAGTTTTATTTCCCATGACTCTGCGAGCAGGCTGTGCTCACTGATGCTCTCCATTAGAGAAACAAGCTCTGCTATACATGGCTCAATGGAGGAGCAGAGAGAGAGGACAAGGAGGGGACAGCTGTCTGTTGTGAAGGAAGGTAGCAGAGCCAAGATTGAGGAGAATCTGGGAGAAAACACCCAATGTAACCAACCCGAAAATGGCCGTGACAGTGGGAGGCAGATCTACCAGAAGGTAACAGAGCAAATGAATGGAATCCAGCTGGGTGTCAGTTTTTGTGCAGAGAAATGCACACACCACACCATTAAGCCACAATGTCCCCAGCTTTTACAGCAACAGAAAGAAACTAGCACATGATCTCAGTTTGGGGGATTTTATATTCAAAAGGCAGAACCCGAGCACTTACAGCAAACACAAATTTGTTAGGTGTTTAAGAGCTAAGATTCACATTAGCTGGTATTTTAAGGAGCACACAGAAACAATTACTGCAAGCAGGTCATCTTAGTGTAGCATTGGAGGTAACTTTCCATCAAGTCAGAAACTGCTTCTCCATCACAGCGTACCTTTGTGCTGGTCTGCTCAGGGAAGCTGGAGAGCTAAAGTGAAAATTGCATAGCCTCAGGCCTGCAGAGGTGAAGGTTTGTAGGGATGACCTCTGCTTTGCCACCAGCTTCTTGTGATATGGGCTGTGTGGATAGATCATCTTCCCCCTGCTCTAGGCTCTCTTTTCTCCTGGACAGCTGGGAAAATGTTGCAACTGCAGCTTGGGGCCCCCAAGGTCTGGAGCATTCCCTAGTTTAATCTCTTGTTTCAGCTGAATACAAATAAAGAAATAAACCAAAATTAAACAGTAGCTTTACAGTATGCAACAGCATGCAACAAATCCTAACACCTTCCATTACCTAATATTCAATGAAGAAAGTGGATTAGAAACATGCAGAGTAAAATCTGGATCTGGATGTGATCCTTGGTCCAGCCAGACCAAGAGACAGGGAGAGCAGCTCTCACATAGCCACTGTGTTCTGGACAATCTACCTGAAGGATGCAGTGAAGAAGGGAGGATCTTCACCAATGTCCCAGGAAGGCACTTACGCTAGCATCTTTCATCACTGGTTGCTGTTTGGTTACACCATGACTATGTCATGCAAGCTTTTGGAGAAGAAAGTTGCTCACAGTCAGTCAATTTAAGGGTGGAGGTGAATCCTGCACACATTTCATTCTGGTTGATTTTTATCCACAGGCATTTTGAAGAGCACATGTTACATTGATGTCCGCTGGTTCCCTTTTGATGTGCAGAAGTGTGATTTGAAGTTTGGCTCTTGGACTCACAGTGGTTGGCTGATTGACCTGCAGATGCTTGAGGCTGATATTTCCAACTACATCTCAAATGGAGAGTGGGATTTAGTGGGTAAATTGACTTGCCTAAATTTTTTTCAATATTCTAATTTTCAAAGGCAGAGCCCAAATATGTAGAAATTACTAAATATTCAAGTCTGTATTTGAAATACAGATATGAAAAGTTTTCATGTAAAACCTTTTAAATGAAAAAAAGAAGAAAAAAATCGCAGATCAAAAACAACTTTGCGAGTGCATTCTTTGAAATGTGTCTGAAAACACTGTGTTCTGAAGCAACTGCCTAAATCTAAGTGCACAAATGAAATCTAGTGGTGCTGATGCATCTGAGCAGTTTGTCAGAACTGTACTTAGATGTGTCTTATGTAGACACACTGAATGCTACTGTCACATCTACTCAAACACATCACTCAAGAATTGATTGGTGTAAAAAATGGTATTTCAGCAAGACTGGAATTAGCTTTTACAGAGATTATCCTGTTCACTCTGAAAACCATCAAAACCTCTAACAGTTTGTAACATCTGGAAATAACTGCAGCTTAGTGTATCTCCTTTTCTGTGTTTCAGGATTGTATTTTTAAATGAGGAACTTCTGTCCAGAATTAGTTATTCATAGCTAGCTTCTAGTGAATTATTTTGAACTCATTTAAGTAGGTGTAAATCAGAAGTCAAGTTATGGAAATGGGCAGAGTTTAGACCACATTAATGGTAACTTGCAGCCTTTTTTTTTTTTTTTTTTTTCTAGTCCGGGTATTTGATCAAGGAAATAACTAACCCAGAACAGCTGAATATGCCATTCAGGGCATCTGAGAATAAAATAAGAAACATAATCAGTATTCAGGAGTGCTGGAGGACTTCATAGGAAAGTCCATCTAAAGTCAGTTCATTCCAGAGCATTTCTAACTTTCCAGTGCTTTGATACAGTGGTCATTTCTGTTCAATAAATTTGCATGTCTGGTGAAGTGACTGACTTCAGTTTTACTTGCCTTTGGACAGAACTGTTCCTTAATCAGCTCATTTGGTGAAAGTGTTCGGTAATACCCTGGTCAAACCTTTATGGAGACTTGTTTTTCTCCTGTCAACATTTACATATCACTGTACCTTCTGTACCTTGTGTACAGTAACACAGAACAAGAGTGGTGGCATGAAACATGCGAGGTGCTAAGCTCTTCCATCTGGCCATGACGTGTCCTGCCGCAGTCCCTGCCATACAGCCTCTTGGGCACTCTACTGCAACTACGTCACCATTGCCAACCCTACAGAACAGCCATGTTGTATAACAATCTATCCAAACCCTCAGACATGACAGAATATAAGCTTGATTTAGCAGCTTTCAAAAACTATCTGATGCGTGGGCTAGTGTGCATGACATCAAAAGCTAGCAATCATTCCCTAGCTTGCAGGAAGCCAGAAGTCATGTTTAGCTGTGCTAGCTTCTGGCCTCTGTTTACAGATCTTCCTGTTTTGAGGCTGGGTTGCTGAGACTGGTTTTGAACTGGATCAGATGAGCTTCTTTGACTGATCCAGGTTCTAATGATCCAGAAAGTATGAATGCAAGTACTAGAAAACACAGAAGTTGGATTAGTAACAGCAGGCAACTTGCACCATCAATTCAGATGTTCCTGAAGACACTGAGATCTTTAAAGTCAGCCTTGGCTGATTTAATCCTGTAATGATGTATTTCAGCTTTCAAACAACACTGAGCTGAGACATGTTGTCCCTGGTCTCATTAAATCTATCCAGCCATACGTGCATTAGTGGCTACAAGTGTTAGAAAATGACTTTTGCCTTGTAGCTGATTTAGGTATTTCTTTTCTCCCTTCTCACTTGCCACAGGACACTTCAATGCATCTTCTATTCCATGCCTAGATGCATGGAACAGTAAGAGACCACATGGAGAGGTGGGGAAATACTTTCTCCTTGCTGACAGCTTTAAGAACCAGACAAGTTCCCTGCTGCTGTCTGAGGCTTGGATGTCTGCAGGTAGATCCAGCTGGCCTTTACCACACACTAGCTCCTGTTTCTAGCCAGCACAGGAGCTTTCTTGTTTCCTTTTCCTCATCCCATCACTTGCCTAAAGCCTGACGGAGAAAATAGAATCAACAGGTGGTAGCAGGGGTTGGATCTGCTTATGGCAGAGCGAGAGACTGGAGGATCTCTGGAGGTCCTTTCAATGCCAGTGAGAGGCTATCTGGGCAGTGGATGATGGGCAGTCCTGTGCTGCTGCCCACTACTCTGATCTCCCTTTCTGCAGGTGTTCCAGGAAAGAGAAATGAGTTGTACTATGAATGCTGTAAAGAACCATATCCAGATGTGACATACACCATCACCATGCGCCGACGCACTCTCTACTATGGCTTGAACCTACTGATTCCCTGTGTTCTCATATCTGGCTTGGCACTGCTTGTTTTCCTTTTGCCTGCTGATTCAGGAGAGAAGATTTCTTTAGGTAAGTGCTAAAGAATTCATTTATTTCTTGTGTACTTCCCATAAAATGACAAATAATAGCTTATGGTTTTTGATGAATGAAGATTTCCCTGGAGGAGCAACAGAAGCACTAGTTTAGTTGCAGAAACAGGAGTAAAAGTTTATGTATAGGATTCACACATACAGTTCTAAATATTTTGGATTCTACTCTCAGATGAAGTAGAACTTGTCACTGGCAGAAGAAGCAATGGTAGTTCTCCATCCCCTCTGTCATTCTGTTCCTAAGCAGAATGAGGGATATGACTTCTGACTGTGAAAAACAGGATGCAGACAAGGAGGAGAATTATTTGAGTTAAAGCACAAAAAGAGAGTGTAATATTCAGGCACTGAATGTGTGAAATAGATGGCAAGTTCTCAGCACAGGGCAGCTAGATTTCGCAAACAGCCTTTCCAGAGAGAACAAAATAACACAGTTACTTTTGTAACAGGCTTCAGCTCTATGGAGAATGTTATATAACATGTAATAGTTGAAACTAGTCTCTCCTCATCTTGAACAGTTGTCTGGGTTTTGTGTAAGCTCTGTTTGGCAAGAGCAGTATATTTTATCCATTCTGCAAGTTCCATTTCACTGAGCAGCAAAGAATCTCCTTTACTTTGAGAGAAGCAAAGGTTTGGGTGCAATTGAGAATGGGAAAGAGAGCAGATAAAGATATATCCAAAGATGCTCTCACTTGGTAGAAATTCTCACCTGCCCTGACAAGCATGAATTCATGGATTTGTCTTCGCTTTACAGTTACATTTAACAGCAAAGACATCAGAGGAGGAAATGCAGCAATCGTGTTCCTCATCTCTCCTCTCCATGTTCACTCCCTGCAGGTATCACTGTTCTGCTTTCCCTGACTGTATTCATGCTGCTTGTGGCTGAGATCATGCCTGCAACTTCTGATTCAGTCCCACTAATAGGTAGGTTGATTTTCTCTGCTCTGTGCAAAAAGTACAGTGTTTCTCAAGAGCTGTTCAAAGCCTGTTGGAGCTTTGACTCTTTTTCTTACTACACTTCTGCATTTCATCAGTGTTAGGAATAAACCTCTGTTTGGGCTTTACTGTTTGTGTGGATGCAACAAAACAAAACAAAACAAAACAAAAAATACCCAACCTGGCATAAGGTGGCTCTGGAAATATCAGATAGACTGGTAATTGTAATAATTTAAGGGACTCCAGAACAATGTAGCTTGGACGTTTGGATAGGCAAATCACAAAGGACATCATAACCAGTGCATGAGAACAGATGAGATACTGGAATAATACTCAGCCTTGGCTGTGAGTTCTTTGTGTCTGGGTTCATTGAGTTAATTTGAAGCTCTCTGGATGACACTATGCCCACAGAAAGCTTTTGGAGGTGTCTTTGCAGCTGGCTGAAGAGAAGTTTTTCCTCTTCCACATAATCTGCTCCCCCACTCTGTTGTGCACTGCTGGGGATTTTATATTGTACTACTTGAGACAAATTAAAGACATGTTTTTGCTTAAATATAGAAAGTTTTAATGAACAACTCTCCAACAGCATTGGAGTCCTGCTGCCATCACTGAATCCACAGGGAGTCAGAAAAGATATGTCTTTAGCCTTTAAACAACACTAAAGCTTCAATTTCTGCTTGAGGTCATCCTGACCAAGCTATACAAAGAACTTGCATTGGTGCAATTGCACACTGTTCTTTTGAAATGACCAGTGTGTTAAAACACTATGCTGTCACAGTGCTGTTTGTCCCAACTAAGTGATGAACATGAGTGGTGAGGCTTGCACAAATCCCTCAAGAAATTCCCATCACTGTCTGAACAGCAAGATTCAACCTACAATTATAGAAGTTACTACAGTGATGAAACTTATGGTGCTTATACTTTGGGGAAATGCTTTTAGGAATGCACAACCTATACTGTGAACAGAATAGTTGTTATGAGTGGCTTAAAATCTCTGAAGCCAGAAATAGCCTTGTAAAACTCAAACAAGGAATCTTCCACTCAATTCTCTTTTTGTTAAATAACTGTGAAGACTATATAAGAAAGAAGAGTTAAGAAGCTATGAAGGATTAAGTGATTTTCACAAGATTGTGCAAGAATGCCAGACAGATTGAATCATTTTTTTCATTAATTTCTTCTTTCTGAAGTGTCAAATAACAAGGAAAGTGAGGGATTCACTGTTGTTCTATAAGGTGAATTGATATGAAAGTAGAGATTGCTTGTTTGCTGTGGGACTGTCCTGTCAAAAAGCTGGCACAGAGAGACACTGACTGGATATTATGACATTTAACCTAAGAAGTGAGAATGTTGGTCTCAACAGTGATTTATTTCTGAGGTTGAATGTGACAACAGCAACAGGAAGGGAAAGTCACCTCTGTGTCCTGTACATTTTTTCAGCAGCTGCTTGGTCACTAGCAGCGTCACAGGAGTAGTAAGAGCTCTGACTATGATCCAATGGGCTTTGTATCCAAGGGCTCCAGCCTCTGCTAGGTGAACTCCCTGAAACTGCCTTCTGAGAAGCAGAGGCAGAAGGGAAGGCACTGAGGCTGTTCAGCCTGCCAGCAGATTCAGGTGCTTACATTTCTGTTGGCTTGAGGATGAAGAAACCCAGCAGAGCTGTGAAAGCTCAGTTGGCTGGGAGAGGCAGAAGGCTGGGTAGCAGTTTGTGACCAGTAAAGGCAAAGGTCTGTATGTTGCCTTTCTGTTGCATGCACATGCATTCATGGGAAGGGCCTCAGTTAATACTGGCATCTGCTAAAGGAGAAGTTGTCTCTTCCTCTGGGACAAGGAAGGCTTTAAAAGGGAGAAAAGGAGGCTGGGATTCAGCTTTTCTGCAAGACCCAGGTAACAAGACATGCCACGTGGCCATTTGAGTAATTTCTATCACGAGATCAGTTTAGTGGGCCATACAGTCATCTTTATTTTTGTTTTCATAGGATAATCCCTCTGTCTTGAGTGCATGAAGCCTTGATTTCCCCAGTGGAAACTGGGTAAAACATCATTTCCTGATCTCGGCAGGGTAGGGAAAACAAACCTTTTCTGGTTTGTAAAATAAAGAAGTGTGAACAGCACATAAAAACTCAGAAACTGTTAAAACATCATTTTTTAAGCTACTATTCATGCAAATCATGATTAAAGTACACATTCTAAGCAACTGAAATAAATAGAATATCCAACAATATACCAATATATGACAGAAGATGCACTTCTGAGGTTGGTGGCCCTGCCTGTGGCAGGGGGATTGAAACTTAATGATCCCTTGGGTCCCTTCCAACCCATTATATGATTGTAAAATTAAAGCCTTGCACAAATTGTATCATAAAAAGAGCAAAAGACCATTTACTCAGACATCTTAATATTTAATTTCATGGAGAAAAAAATACAGACCTACATATGGGAAGGAAGGTGACAATGAAACAGTGAGGGTAATACTACCCACAGGCAAGAGTTTCTAAAAGCTTCCAAATAACTTGGGCATCTTATTGAGTGAGATTCTAGCCACTGAATCACACAGGAGCTTCCAAAAAATCTAACAAAACCCTTGCCTGTATATATACCTAGGACTCCACAAAGGTGAGTAGAAGACATTGAGAGATAGTGAAGGGATGCACCTGTATATGTTCAATGCAGTACCTTTAACTACATCAGTTTCTACTGTTACAATTCCCTACCAGAGAAAATAAGATATGTAAGAAGAAAAAAAAAAAAAAAGCTATAGATATATATATACTCTATACTATAGATATATATACTAGTACTTAATCAAGTATCACATAATGATAGGGGGTGAGGGATCGTGGTAATGGTGGTAGGGATACTCATTTGGTCAAGTCCCTTGCTCTGTGTGAATGTTATCTCAATTATTAGGATCACTCACACCTTCTTATTCCTTTTGGAGCACAAAGTCTAGGAGATAATAAAGAGGTCTATTTTCACAACTAGTATACTAAATAAGCATTGTTGGCAGCACGTATTACTATAAGTTTTTTAAAAATACCAAAATAATTAGAGCATATCAAATGTATTGGAAATGCACCTCCTAAAGTTGTCATATAGGTCAAACACAGTCTGTTTCTTTCATCTGTTCACTGGACAAATTTTGTATTGTGAAAACATAGTAAAAGAATAATCCTAGTACATAAATGTTTTGTAAGATCTTGGAGAGTGACTTCAGGTAGCCAGATAATGGACTCTGAAACAATCTCATATCTACAGTTATCTGACGCTTCCCTGTTACGGCCCAAAAGAAAACTGACCTTGACATGCTGGAGTACACTCAAGCATGATGCTCTCAAAGACTGCCACCCCTGTGCAATAGAAGCTTCTTACTTCACAGAACAATTCAGATTGGAAAGGACTTTGTGATGTTGCTAGTCCAGGCCTTGCTTGGAGCACATTCAAGTCTAGGGTTAGATGAGGTTGCTCAGGCTTTTCTAGTTGTATCTGGGAGCCTTCAAGGACGGAGATGACACTGTAGCCTTCCTGGGCAACCTTTTCCACTGTGCAGCTTCACTCAGGAGAGAGAAGTCTGAGCACATTGTTTCTCACCACCTTGCTAGACACTGCTGTGAAGCACCTGTCCCTGCCACCCCTTTCCTGAAGGCAACGTTATGTTGTCAGGTACCTCAAAGCTCCAGCATGCAAGCCCTCCTCAGAAGGCCTCACTGAGCCCAGTGGTTCGCTGACTTAATTCAGTTTTTTGCTGTTTGTGTAATGGTAGAAAGTCTTCCCATGCTCTTGACTCCCTTGTCAGTCTCAGCTGCTTATCTGTAGCTTTCCTAACACCAGCTGTGAATGCCCAAATAATGATCACAGATCTTGCTTTTGCAGCCTGTCCCTGCTCCCTGCCCTGCAAGGTATGTTGACCTTTTGCACTGGTGCACTATCATGAGTTCCATGCTGGTCTTCTGACGCATTTCCTTATTTCTCTGAGTATTGGTAGGACCCTTTATTGCACTTGAAGTCTGCTCTCCTGTAAGCCCTTGCTGTTTTCTTGTACTGTTTTATCCTTCTGAGCTTTCTCTGACATGATCTGTTCCCCTTTGTGCACTTGTGCATCTGCTATGGAGGTGACACTTTCCAGGTTGTTTCACCATTCTTGAGATCTTTCGTATTCTGGCCACTCTGCACCATTTTCCTTCTATGACTTCTCAAATGAAGTGTGGATTCCTGTTTCCATAGTATCCCAGGTTTGAAGCCCTGCTTTTAACTCTTAGCTCTACTTGAAACAAACAGGGAAAGACTGTTCACCCTTCTGGCTTCTGTACCCAAATACCCTTTATTCCACAAGTACTGAACTGAGCTGAGTTACGTTGCATGGTCCTGAGATCTGAAAATCCTATTCCCACTCCCAACAATACATAACCTGTGGTATACAGACATACATACAGTATACAGAAATACATAACCTGTGGTATACATACAAACACAGTGGTTTTGCAGTAGATAATAATTGGGACATTTAGTTGCTAAGTTGTATTTACCACATAATGATCATGTTTTTTCACTGCTGTCTTTGGTTTGGCTAAAAGCCCTCTTGAGATGAATGCAAGGATAAGGCAGATGCTTGGATAGTTTGGTCAGTTCCTGGAGAATCAGCATAGTTAGTATCAAGTTGCAGAAACAGAACTCAGAGAATGCTTGAAAAGGATGCAAGTAATTTGATCTTGAAGAATAAAAATCCACTGCTAGTCTACAGAAAAGTTATTGTTGCTGGTCTGCATGCATGTAGGAGGAGACACTCTGAAAAGACAACCTCACCCTTGGAAAAAAATCTGCATTGTATTCTTAAATTTTGTTTTTGTAAAAACCTTGCTTCTTCTGCTACATGGACATGGCTGAATGCTTCTGACTTTCACTAGTGTAAAAACACTTGACTGAAAAATGCTATAAAACTTATTTTTCTCCATTGTTTGACCTCAGTTTTAACTAGCTAACTAATAATAGGTGGTAATTTCAGAAATTCTCGCAGATGCCGTTTGGAGTGCCTCTGCTGAGGAAAAGGTTGTTGCTTCAATTTGACACTTAGAAAATAACTCACTTCTCAGCTCTTGTCTATTTGCAAGGAAATGTAGAAATTGTATAATTATTCTTCTTAGCTGAGGCCATATTACTTTGTCCTCAGCTTACACTTAGGATAAACAAAGCACCACTCAGCCTAAATAATCACAAGGGCAAGATGTTTGCTTCTTTTCTGCCTCTCTGCAAAGCGTTTCTCTGCTTCCTTGGCATGCCCTTTTGCATTCTCTGTCAGTTTGTAAAGCTGCCCAGGGGCTCTCTTAATCCATCATTTGCAACTTCCCCTCACAATAGACTCACATTTCTAAACAGTTCATAATGCTGTATTAATGCACATTAAAAACAAGCTGACTTCTCTGCCAAGAGCAGGTGACAAAATTTGAGCTAGAAATTAGCAGCAGGCTGCTTATAAACTTCCAGAGTCTGGTGCTCCGCTGCACTGCAGAGTGAGGTGTGCTGGAGCTTTCTGTTCCACCAGACAGTCCCTTTCTCTGATACATGTGTCCTAGCTAAGTAGATGGGCGATGACATTTGGACTCTGCTCTTTCCCAGCTGTCTCTGGGGCCTGCATGCACAACTGTTTCCATCCTTCTCCACAATGGCCTACATAGGGCAAAAGCTATTTCCAAAACCTAGTTTTCAGCAGCATGTATATGCCTAGTAAGGCACCAAGATTGCTCAAAGCTTGCACACTGTCCTTCTCCAAATTCATCTGTGATTCCAACTCTAGGAACGAGTGTTAGGATGCCTCCATTTCTTTAAAAAAATTTTTTTTCCTACCCATAGCAACAGAAACAAGCTTAGCCTTTTGGATTAAGAACAACCAAGTCTCATGGCATCTACAAACACAATGGTTTGGCCAGAATCCAACACAAGTTGATTGTATGCACAAGGCTTGTTTCAGTTCTATGCCTTGGAGCTCCCTCCTGGCATTAAAAGCTCTGGAGTATAGCTCCTTAAAAGACTTCCAGACCACAACCATACAGCAGTAGCTGTGTCCTAAACTTACCCTCCCTGGTATAGCTTCATCATTCATCATGAGCAGTGTGTCCGGTTGCACATATGCTTTGACTCACTTTTAATTTCTCTATAAAAATATTTTATAAAGAATCTAGTTATGTATAGAACTAGATTTCATTACTCGACAAAGGACTATATAAATAAATGCAGAGAACTCCAGATGTGATGCACGTCTGAGATTACTGCCCCGAGTGCACTGGTTACTGGCTGAAATCCTGAAGCCTGTGGGGTACAGCTCAGGTATGACAATTGCTTTCTTCTGCTACTAAAAAACTGTGTAGTTATGTGCAGATATGTCTCACATGATACAAGCCCTTGACTAATCTCAAGGGAATTTCATGCATTTTCCAGCCCTTACCAATGAAGACCACGGTATCTAGCCTAGTGCATTATATAAGAAGGGATGGATGTGCATCGCACTGTGCTGATTTTTCAGTTCAGTGAGCAAGTCAAAATTAAGCAAATACTCTTATTTCAATTAAACTTCCATGCAAAGTCAGGACCTGTCCACTGAAACTCAAGGATTAGTTAATTTCCTCAATAACTACATTTGAAGCTTTCAGATGTAAAGTTTTCATGTTGTTTCTCTCTTTCTTATTTGTTTGTTTGTTTTAAAATTCTATAAAGACAATGATATGCTGATTAATAGAGCTGGATTATCAAGTCCATTTTTGATAATGTTTTATGACCATCTTTGAGGAAAGGATCAATTTCTTCCTCAGGCAGCACACGTATGCCTGAATTCTTTTTTTTAAAGAGCATTACAACTCCCTTCTTACAGTCTCCATATCTCTGGTTTGCTTCATTAAACTGTATTTCCTACTAGAAAGCAACCCTCTTCCCTCTTCCTCTGTGATGCTGGCTTCTTCCATCACTACATAAATCACATACTTCAGAAAGTATTCTCTTCACCTGCCTACATCCACTTGGCACCGACCTGTTTTACTGTGCTGGTGTACCTCTTCTTGCTCATCTGGCTGCTTAACCTCCTATCAGTACAAAGCTCATAGAAAACCACCAGATTTTGAGGTCAGACCCCAGGTGGCAGAGTACAGCCATGCAGAGAAAACTAGTGGATGGTTTCAACTTGAGAACAAAGCTGCAGTAAGCTGTGGTCTGGCTGCTCTCTTCCAACCCAACCAGCAGGCTGCAGAAGTCAGATCAGATTGCCCAAAAGCCAAATTCCCAAATGAAGTGTTCAGACTTCTGAAACCAGTCAGGTGGTTTATTTTTCCCTTTTCATCTCTGGGAATTCATGGCATCCTCTTAAAAAGAAGTCGTTGTTATTTCCAGATTTTTTTTCCTCAATATCTCCAAAACGCTGCAAACCTCAGGGGAGTGTTCTTCTCAGAGAGAGTGGTGATGCAGTGGCACAAGCTGCCCAGGGAGGTAGTGGAGGCACCGTCCCTGAAAGTATTCAAGAACTGTGTAGATGTGACACTGAAGGATGTGGTCAGTGGGCATCGTGGGGGTGGGCAGATGGTTAGATTAGATGATCTTCGTGCTTTTTTCTAGCCTAAATGATTCTATGATTTTACGATTATTTCTTACCAGCTCTTTCCAGAAAGCAGTCATGATGCAGAAAGTTTGTTTGTGCTGTTTGTGCAGAGAGAGTGGTTGAAAGTGGACAGTGTGTGGGGGGGGTTAGTATAAGGAATTGTCATTTCCTATGGTCAGTATCTACATGATGTATGACACCTTGCCTGGATTTATCAAATGCTACACAAAAAAGTCTAGTTAGCTTCAGTCTAGGTAACATCACTGCATTTTCCTCTGTCTCCTTCATCTGCTTGCTTATTCTAAATCCACAAAGCTTAATTTGCTGCTCAGGGCTCTACTACATGATTTGTTTTCAGTCTTCTCATCTCCTTGCTGTTCATTATCATGCCACTGTTATTTCAATACAAATGAAGGTCATACACTGTAAGTATGTTCGCACCAGATGCTTGGGGTGATTTCTTGCAGTTAGTCATACAGCAAACAAGACAGAAAATTACTAAGACAAGGAAGAAATGTGGTGCTTTTGCCACCTCCAGGAGTTACAGATTGTTTTAAGCTATGAGCATAAGACATTAGTGGTTCTGACTAGAAAGAGAAAAAAAGATTAATCTACTGCATTTTCTGTCATCTGCCTGTATATCCTCAGTCACTGCCATTTCATTTTTCTGTCTTTTTTCAAATTGTTTTTAGTGTTTATCTCCCCTCCCTTTCATGGTCCTGATGGGAGCTTTGCTGATGGCAGGGCTTCTCTCAGAATCTTCCATCCAATAGAAAGCAGCCAGTTCTTCACAGTGATCTATGGTGTTTTTCCCAAAGTTAATTGTCTTGGATGAACTTCATCTAAGACAGAAAAAAAAAGAGCAGTTTTATTTCTCAAACATCTGGTTCTATACTTCAATAGCTTTCGGGCTGAGACGAGATTGAAAATATGGCTCCATGCCTCTGCAGTTACCATAACCAAGAAGTAAACACAAGATCTAACCCTGAATTCTCTCTCTTCACAAACATTTCATGTCTGTGAAAAACTAGCTGGACTATGGCAATGTTCTTTGCTTTCTGCTGCTGAGACCTAATAGAATGTACAGTGTATCCCAGCTACAGGAAGACTTAACAATGGATAACTTTTTTCCTGTCCACGTTATCTACTTAGTCTCTTTGCTATCTGTATACTACAGTAGGACAGTAAGGGAGTCTGTCCTCAACCTCCTGTTCTCCTCCCTACTCTTTGAGGAACTCTGCCTATGAGCAACTACTGCCCGCTGCAGAGTGAGATGGCGTCTGCCCAGCATGAGTCCTGCTTCCTGCCATAGGAATAAAAGGACAGTTGGAATTCATTATGCTGGGGCTGGACGTTTCCTGCATCCTCCACAGATTCAGCTTATGAATCTGGAGCATTTTCAGAGGGAACAACAGTGTATATCTCATACTGTGAATGCATTGGGTCATTTCTGTCATTTCATGAGCGTTCACCAAAAGCCTTCAGCACTAAATGATTGAAATGACTTGACTTAGAGCAGCTCTGAAACAGTCCAGAATGTCAGATGCAAAAACTGATGCTTCCAGCAAAGAAGGAATAGCAGTGGGAGGTATCCAGACTCACCATTGCAACTACCTGATCTTTACAATCACCTTCATCCCCCACTATTCCACAGTGTCAGCAACACTGCAGTTGGTCACAGTGGAAAAGCTCTGTTTTTCCTATCATTAGCTGTGTTAATAAATCTGGATAATATACTGCTTTCTCAGCCAGCGTTCAGTGATAAAATCAACAAAGCAAAGCATCCATCTGGAATCATATCACCCCTCAGGGTTTCTGTTTTATTTACCCTGTTTCTAATCAGCCCTTAAAGTTTATCCGGTTCCACTCAAGCAGCAGATCTTACAAATAATTCTAAAATAAACCATGTTGCTTCTCTGACATAGAATAATGTCACAAAAGATCCATAAATGGTGGTGGAAGCTCCTCTATTTCTGAACTGCAAGACCGTGCCATTATTTTGACCTAGGCAATGCCAGAGTATGTCTGCAAGAACAAGTAGTTGTCACTGATTTTTTGAAGAGCTTCTGGGTCTATGTGCTGTATGTGATCTGTATTTGCTATGACAGCAGCACCTGATCTACTTCTGACAATGATAAGACAGAGCTTGACAACTCCAGATTTTAGAACAGCTGTCCAGGTAGCATGTTACATCATGTCTCCTTTGGCAAAAGGAAGAAAATCAGCTGAAGAAGAGCACATATTTCATGTTTGAGAGGGATCAACTGAGAATCTGGAGCAACTCTTCTTTTCACACATAGTGGCTGAAGATAACAGCTTTGAAATCATACGAAGAGCATCTAGTGAAGTCCAGAGCAGATCTCAGTATTCCTGTGGAATGTTAGAAGCTTTCCAGCTGTGCCTCAGAGCAGCTGGCATGCAGCACCAGATCCCATACTCTTTCAGATGCATTCTGGTCTGGGATCGCTTTTCTTGATCTGAGAGCTGACACTGCACATGGTAAAGTCATTTGTTAAAGCCTCCAGGGTGGCCTCTATATGTGAGGGAAGATCTCAGCAACGAGAAATTCTTAAGTAGGATTCAGAAAGGTGATTAGTAAGAGATGCTGAATATTTCCCTTCTGATGTATAAATGAAAGGGATGAGTTTTTGTGTGTGTGTGTGTGAGAGAGAGAAATCAGATTCACATTTATCTCCACCAACAGACATACATGGGAACAGGACTTTCTGAGACCAGTAGCTTCAAAGCTGTAAGTGCATATCTGCTGTATGCTTATGAGTGGACCCTAAAATACTGGGAGTAAAATGTTTAGTGGCTGGACTGTGGCTCAGTTGCTATGACACTGCTTTTTTCCTGAGCTACATGTCATGGGTGAGCATCTCTAATTTTCTGTGGCAGTACTCAGCTAATTTAGTGAAGACCTAGAAATAGAGTTCACTGATTCTTGCTTGTGTTGGGCTGGAATAGGGTGAGAGGAGGCTGCAGTCTACAGGGAATGCTACAGATCCCAGTCTGTTCCTGAAAGAACTGTTTTCCCCGCTTTCTAGCAGATATCTGTAGAATTTTCTGACCTCACTTCCCAAGTTTACTGCGCTCAAAGTTTAAACTGTGAATTCCCATTGCCTGGGATCTTAGAAGTGTCAGGTATCACAAAGTTCTTTTCAGATTCAACAAAGTATGTAATTTTATAAGGGTCTATAAAACATACAAGCCAAAGACCTTCTCAATTGAACATTTCAGGCCAGAAAATCTTATTGAAGTGCATATTTAAAGCAGTATTTAGTGATTTATAACTAATTAGACCAATAATATCAGCACTTCTAGATTTCTCTTGTATGGGGCATGCTGGAGTCAGATCAGCCAGCTCCTCTCAAGCCTGAGTTCATAGTTTGCAGTGCTTCCACCTGGCTATTGGTTCTCTCATAAGTAGGTGTCACAGTGACCTGGCAATTCACATCACCCACAGGAGCATCCAGCTGTGAAATGTATTGTATCATGGAGAGCCACGTCTTTCTCTTGAAGCAATTGCAGTGCTGGTTTTTGGGAAGAACCTTATTATTATGAACAAGTGTTTTGCTGCTGAGGCAAAGAGAAACAATGTTAATAAATGAAGATGGATAAAAACAAAATTTGCCTTGAAGTCTTTATTAGATTACTGACATTTTCTGTAATCCAGGTTGAGGTGGTGGTGGAGGCTGCAGTTCACGGTGGTTTCCAAATCTCTCTCTAACAACTAGACATAATAGTCCTTGGTATTTTGCCTCAGCTGTCTTCAACAACTGCCTTTAAATGCCATTAGCCCTATGGAAAATTGTTCCTTGTAGTCTTGTGCACCAACCTCACCTCTGACATGAGAGGATGGATGCAGGGGATCACAGAATCATAGAATCATAAGGTTGGAAACACAAGATCATCTAGTCCAACCGTCCTCCCATCACCACTGCTGCCACAAGGTACTAATCCATATCTCTTAGTTCCTCATCCTCTTGAGGATCATTTACCTCTTGAACACTGCCAGGGATAGCGACTCCACCACCTCCCTGGGCAGCCATTCCAGTGCCTGACCACCCTCTGAGAGGAAAAGAGTTTCCCTTATGTCTAATCTAAACCTCCTGTGGCACAATTTGTGACATTTCCTCGGTCCTGTTTGTTGCCTGGGAGAAGAGGCCAAACCCCTCCTCATCACAGCCTCCCTTCAGGAGGTTGTACAGTGCAATGAGGTCTCCTCTGAGCCTCCTCAACTGAACAATCCCAGCTCCCTCAGCCACTCCTCATAAGACTTGTGCTCCAGACCCCTCGCCAGTTTCATTGCTCTTCTCTAAAACATTCCAGGACCTCAATGTCTTTCTCGTAGTGAGGGGCCCAAAACTGAACACAATACTCGAGGTGCGGCCTCACCAGTGCTGAGTACAGGGGATGATCACCCCCCTGCTCCTGCTGGCCACACTATTTCTAATGCAGGCCAGGATGCCGTTGGCCCTCTTGGCCACCTGGGCACACTGTCGGCTCATGTTCAGCCGAGCATCAACCAACACCCCCAGGTCCCTTTCCTCTTCACACTCATCCAGCCACTCTGCCCCAAGCCTACAGTGCTGCATGGGGTTGTTGTGGCCAAAGTGCAGGACCTGGCACTTGGCCTTGTTGAACCTCATCCCATTCACCTCAGCCCAGTGATCCAGTTTATCTAGATCCTTCTGAAAGGCCTCCCTACCCTCAGGCAGATCAACATCACCTCCCAACTTGGTGTCATCTGCAAACAATGATGAGATGCGTCGAGGAGATAACAGTTTCAAGTCTCAGTTCTGGGATTCAAGATTTTGATTTTTTTCCTGTGCAGTAGGTTTAAATTTAGCACTCCAGCAAGGGTATTCTCATAGAAATCAAGAGGGGTAGCCTTAAGGACTGAGGAGGGTGCTGAGTAATGCACCCTTTTGGGCAGTAACAAGATGTGGGAGCAGAAGGTGGTGGTGCCACAACCATACTTTCTGGGGGTCCACTGATACAGGTATCAAAGAAGATGTTTGGATGAGATTCAGCGCTTTGTAAATGTAGCTCAAGATCAAGGAATGTCATTTGCCTTTTGTTTTTCTCCACTCCTGACCAAATTTTCCTTTTACTTGCAGCTCAGTATTTCGCTAGCATCATGGTCATTGTTGGTCTGTCTGTGGTTGTAACAGTGCTGGTTCTGCAGTTTCACCATCATGACCCACAAGCAGGAAAGATGCCCAGATGGGTGAGTAGATTTGGTAGTAAATATTCAATAGCATTTAAAGAAAATTTGAAAGTTGTGGCAAGCTGACAAGGGACAGATGTTATTCCCCATTAACCTCAAGTGTCAACTACAGACAGTATGTTTTACACTATTATGTTTGATATTAGAGAGAGAGAACAAACATACTAAATTTGGGGTTCTCTTAGAAAAAACATCAGTTGTTTGGGTTTTCTATTTAAACCTTAAACAGGGGTAGCTTGATTCATGGCAGAGTAATCTTTCTCTGCACCTGCTTTTCAAGGGCTGGCCCTGTGGGCAACACTTTTGATTTCTTATCCAGCAGACACCTCACATTTATTAGACTGAGCAGTTTCTCTGTTCTGTTACAGAGAAGGGAACAGCATTACGTTTTCTATTTAACGGCAGAGCTGTGATCTCCCAGAACAAAGGAAAGAGGAGAAGCTGATTAGCTTATCCTGTCTTACAAGCGAACCTGTTACAAGCTGGCTCCCAGAAATGCTGGAAAACCAGGAACTTCAGTGCCTCTGCACTGAATACTGAACCCAACTGTGCTTCTCACAGCTTGGAGCAGGTTCCTGTTGCACCATCAGCAGAAAGGCAACACTGTTGGGCTCAGTCTGACTGCACTGACATCACTGACTCAGAAACTGCCATTTGCTGAGGCTGAATCCAGTAGTCTAGGTGGCAAATGAATTTTGTCTACTTCCATCTGATCACTTCTCAGTGCAGTTAACATGTGGACACACCTTCTCTACAGCAGAAGGCTCTGTTATCCCTGAGGTCTGGCACCTCTCCCAGATGCCTTTCAGGGGGGTGTATTTATTTTATCTTTTGAAGTTAAAACAACGTTTTTTTTCTCTCTCCATTTACTGAGAATAGGTTTAGAATACGCAGAATATGCTTTGCTGTTAAAAAAAAAAAAAAAAAAAAAAAAAAAAAAGAAAAGCAATGGAAGTATAAGCAGATACAAATAGTCATCTGCATATCCCAGTTTCACAGGCGTCTGTTTCTACAGCATCCTGTAGCATCTCATTTGCCACAATTGTCGTTCTAGACAATTACCCTGACATGATGTTAAACATCACATGATTACCAATGTCAGCCTGAAAACTGAAATACTTTCTAATTTAGCTTCTCTAAAAATAAACTGCAGCATTAAAGCAAAATAAAAAAAAATTAAAAAGGAAGTCTAATACATATTAAGCTTTCTAAAAATTACTTCTTGATTTCAAGACTGGAGCACATGAATACATGGACAAAGTACACAGCAGTGTAATAGCTCCCAGGAGCAATTCTGCCATTTCTTCTGCTTCTTGAGAAGCCTAGGCACAATGGCTCACATTAAATATGATCATAGATCCAGCAAGTCAGCTCTCGCTCTGTCTCAGTAGAGCAGGAGATCTTCTCAGGCCAAGTGGGTGTGTAGGAACACACAAGACAGGAAATTGATGGCATTATCTAGGAGGGAGTGGAGGGCAGAGGGGAATGGTGAGAGGAAAGGGAGTGGGTGGGTCTAGACTTGATGTTGTATAGATCTTGTTTACTCACCACTGACCTGCTAAGTTTTGGGACTACCTATTGGTCTGTGCTTGTCAACATCAGGACCTAAGACTGCAAAGATAAAAACTACAGAGAAAGAAGACTTGTATGCATACTCTGGGTTCTTGCCGCAAAGCTGCCGAGATCCACTGTCAGTTAGCTGAAAAGACTGAGAGCAAGGAGTTCTCACTCCTGAAGAACCTGACTCAGTGCCCTGACTACTGAACTGGCACATATTAAAAAAGCACAAAAATACACAAACAGAACAAACAAACAAACAAAAAACCACCACAACAATAGTGAAGTAAAAAGTATAGAAAGGCTATAGGGAAGGTCAGATGATAAACTGTGACAGCTGTAGACCAGGAAAGCTGACAGGGCTGTGGGATCTCGAGAAAAAAAGCGAATGCCAAATTTGCGGGGATGAGTTTGACACCACAGAAGTGGGTGTTATTCCTCCACCAGTAAAAGGCCATGGTTCAGTTGTTAAGATTCACAGCATATTTTCCATTTTTATTTTTTCCTGTGCACCTATTTCAGGCAAATTACATTTTTATTTTAGATACATCCTTACAGACTTTTGCTCAATAATATACAGGAATTTAAGATAACTATCTGCAGAATCTAGGAAATAACTTGCTTGAATTTTTTCTCTGCAGTTCCAGTCTCAGCAGGTATCCTTACCATCCAATTACTCTCCACTGACTGGATTTTATTACAGGATTATTTTTACTTCCTATTCAAATGCAAGTAGCTGCTGGGGAAAGTTACGGGGAAAGTCACTTTTTTATAAGTTTTATAAGGTTTATAAGGAAGCAACCCCGAAACTAGAGAGTTTAACTGACTGCATTACCTACACACCTGATTTATAAACTTTTCTCCATTGAATGGTTTTGTTTCCCTGCTCATCTCTCATCTCTCAAGAACTCTGTGTTTGGCCTTTGGACCAGAAAAGGTATCAGACAGGAGTGTTAGCATTTAGCCTCTCTGTAGCTTCACAGATGATAGTTTTACCCTCCTGTCTATTAATCTTTTGTTTCCTAGAGAGGAGCTTAAATTCACGGCATTCAGCCGTGGTATTTCTTAGTTATTCAGTTCAGAAGTGGGGGCTGCTGTCTACTTGGTACTCCCTCCACTCACTGTGGAGCAGAGCACTAATGAGAGTCCAGCTAATTAGCACTTCGAGAGTAGATAATATCAGGCATGACTCTCTGCTCCATCAATACGCCTCTGCTGACAACCAAAAATACTGCATTGTACATGAGAAATACAGGAAGATCAAGCACAAAGCAGGAAGGGGGCTTTGGGGTTCATTGGTTTTTAGGTTTTTCTTTGGATATACTTATATTTGGACCAGTTGATGCCATTGAACCAGCAAGCATAAATTTGTGCAGGAGCTTACTTCACTCCTCTCAAGAAGTGTAGTAGCTGGAGACCAATTTTCTAGATTTTCTGTGATTGGAACTGAGAATATATCTAAAGCAAAACAGTGTGATGCTTAGGGGAGGACCCTGGTGATCACAACAGCGATAGGCTGTTTGCCCTTGAGGTGGCCTCACCTATGTCCTTCTTTCACAAGAAACCCAGAAATGACTGTGCAGATGAGAATGCATATTCATCCTACCCAGGCTGTTTTCTGACAGCCCCAGCACTGCATCTGGGTTGAAAAGAACTATAATGATCATTTAGTTTCAACTCCCCTGCTATGTGCAGGGTCACCAACCACCAGACAAGGCTGCCCAGAGCCACATCCAACCTGGCCTTGAATGCCTCCAGGGATTCAAACTCCTTGAGCAACCTGTTGCTCTGTGTGAAAAACTTCCTCCTAATATCTAACCGAAACCTCCCCTGCCTCAGTGTAAAACCATTCCCCTTGTCCTATCACTATCCACCCTGGTAAACAGCCATTCTCCCTCCTGTTTCTATGCTCCCTTCAAGTACTGGAAGGCCACAATGAACTCTTGCCAGAACTTTCTCTTTCCCAAGCTAAACAATCCCAGTTCCCTCAACCTTTCCTCACAGGAAAGGTGCTCCAGCCCTCTGATCATCTTAGAGGCTCTCCTCTGGATCCATTCTAAGAGCTCCACGTCCTTCCTGTACTGGGGGCCTCAGGCCTGGACGCAGTGCTACAGATGGGGCCTCACAAGAGCCGAGTAGAGGAGGACAGTCACCTCCCCCTCCCTGCTGGCCACCGTTTTTTAATGCAGCCCAGAACACAGTTGGCTTTCTGGGCTGCAAGAGCACACTGCTGGCCCATGTCCAGCTCCTCGTCTACCAGAACCCCCAAGTCTTTCTCTGCAGGGCTGCTCTCGTGGGGTTCTTCACCCAGTCTCTATAAACACCTGGGATTGCCCCAACCCAAGTGCAGCACCCCGCACTTGCGCACTTGGCCTCAATGAACCTCATTAGGTTCTCTTCAGCCCACTTCTCCTGCCTGTCCATCTTGAAAGGATGTCATGGTTTTATGATTTTTGGTTGTCAGAGTTGCACACCATAACATCATATAATGCACTGGGGGGTATGTTCCTATGGTTTTTCGCCTAACATCTCTTTCCAGAGCTAACAGATATATTAAAATTTTTGAGTAAGAAAGTTTGCCTAAGCCAGTATTTTAACATTGTTAACATATTGTTAGCAATTAACACCTTACTTTGCTCCATGATGTTTCACCTTGTGTCCATAATATGTCATATGACACTGTAATTAAGTAAGTTTAATTAAATCCGGTATGGATTTTTTTTAAGTTGCTGCATTACATTTTGCTGTTTATTTTTAGTGACTGTGTAGGAAATAATGAAAGATTTAAAGCCCTCAAGATAAGCAGAATAATTGGAAACAGGAAATAGCCCTTCAGGATAAAGAATAAATGATTCATTAGGAGGAGAGAAGCAGAAAGGCTTGCAGAAAATGGCATAAGTCTGCAAACCAGCAGAACTCTCACTGTAGAATTTCAAAGTTGTGTAAACATCTTTCACTGACCATTGCTTTGGCTCTTTATTATTGTTATTCCCACTTGTGGTAATTAATGCCTTCTCTTTTCTGAAATTGTGCTTGTCTTTACAGTTGCAGCTCAAAGTGTCAGCTGCAGTTTCCCCATCCCTGCATCTCCACTGTGCAGGGGAACAACTCAACTTGTATCTGAAACCACCATAGAGGCAAAGTGTGGTGATGACTTCTGTGTGGCTGTAGTGTCTGGAGCAGGATCACAGAGGGAGTCTTGCTCTTTCTGAAACAAGCACATTTAGATTCCTCAAGTGAAAAAAACCAAGCTTGTTTATTTAAACAACAGGGATGGGGGAGTATGCTAAAAATAACTATTAATCTGATGTGGAATTTTTTCAGCAGAATCCAAACCTTTGTTCCTCAGTTCTGTAAGTATTGGTCCTTCCACGCTATCTGAGAAGTGGTTGAAAAAGAATGCAGCCAGTTTTATGCACATTTGCAGAGGTCTAGGATTATTTGCAAACTGTAGGACTTTAAAAATTGTAATGTAAAATTTTGCATCCATTATGCTTTGCACCTTCAGAGGACATTGAACATCTGTTTGTTCTAGGCATATCCATAAATCCATAACGGATTTGTCTCAGGAAGAAGCCAGACGCAAAACTACTACATTTGAAAGCAGATACCTCATGAAGCAGGCAGTCATTCCAGCAGAACATACATATTGACTGTGACAGTGACTAAATGTTTCAAAAACTGCTAAAATGGACAAAAATTCCCTTTCCTTATGTTATGTTCCCTTTCTTTCAGGTCCGTGTCATTCTACTGAACTGGTGTGCTTGGTTTTTACGTATGAAAAAACCCGGGGAAAATATAAAGCCCCTCTCTTGTAAATATAGCTATTCCAAGCACCATCCAAGCCTGAAAAATACAGAGATGAATGTCCTACCTGGGCACCAGCCCAGCAATGGCAATATGATTTATAGCTACCACACAATGGAAAATCCATGCTGCCCCCAGAACAATGATCTGGGTAGCAAGAGTGGAAAGATTACTTGCCCCTTGCCAGAAGATAACGAGCATGTTCAAAAAAAGGCTTTAATGGATACCATCCCAGTGATTGTGAAGATACTGGAGGAAGTTCAGTTCATTGCAATGCGCTTCAGGAAGCAAGATGAGGGTGAAGAGATCTGCAGTGAGTGGAAGTTTGCAGCTGCAGTCATAGACAGATTATGCCTGGTTGCATTTACCCTTTTTGCCATCATTTGCACATTTACAATACTCATGTCTGCTCCCAACTTCATAGAAGCTGTTTCAAAGGATTTTACGTAAGCATTTCAAATATGAACACAAAAAGCTGAAAGGTAACTTTAAAGTAAACATCATCAGTACTATTGCTAGATAATTTAACTCAAAACAGAGAAGTGTACTTTCATGTGCTGACATACACAGAAGGGGATAAAATTAATTTCAGGAGATAATTATTTCTGATGTTAGTAATAGTAGTTACTGAATAGTATACATACTGACCTCTTACTTAATTCCCAGACAACTTCCACATATAACTATGTTATCATCTGCTACAAAAAATAGAAAAGAATCCAAATCCACAATGTATTTATTAGAAGTTAACACCAATGTAAATGTGTTATTTTATCTTTGTGAACTTTTAAATATTGTAATAATTTAAAAGATAGATTAATGACTAGAAGCAGCATTTTGTTGTTTTCAATATCTTTATGTTTTGTCATATTTGTATAATGTGGCTGTGACATCTTCTTCTCAGATTTGACAGGCATCTCTCTGCAGTTTTATGAGGCTGCATACTGCATATAAGAAAATAAACTATTATCATGTTAGCTCCTAATAGTGCAGTGTCTCATATTACTTCTTTTGTTAGTTTGTTTCCAATATAGAAAATGTTGGCTGTTGAGGATGGAAAGAAAATTCATTTTCCATGATGACAATCATGTATATTTTTAATGGCACCTTCCACCCTACTCATCATTGCTCCTTAACATCTTAATTTGAAATATTTCTGATCTGTGACGTGTCACAGGTGCCGACCTTGAGAGATTAAATCTATGTAATTAGTGCAAAATTTTAGCTTCACATCGTAGAAAATTGCCTATTGATTCCTTTGGGGCCAGATTCCACATTTATTCCCCATAATCTACACAACCCTTAAACAGCATTTTATACAAGTTCTTTTATTACAGTCCATTTTCAAAGGATTGCATAAGAGATTATTTATTATTATTATTGTTATTATTATTATTATTGCTAAATTTCCTTACAGCAGTATTTAGTATCAATTAAAAAAAAAAGAAATTGCTTATATGTCACTTGCCTGGAAGCTAGCTGCAATAAAGCACTCCTCTCAATACTTTCATTCCATTCACTGCTCTGCGTGGCAATAGTACTTCTCTTGGTGTGATTTTGATTTGTTACCTGACCACCACAGGCCTGCAGAAGGATATGGTCTGGTGTATACACCTTCTGTCTCTGGGATAACAGCACTTTTCTGAAAGTTCATGGAAGTAATAAACAACTTATTGTTGTTTTTGGCTGATTTCCATCTTCTTTTTCTTCCAATTGTTAGTTCTTCAAAAGTAACATCTCCTCTACCCATGTGATGGGTCCTTACCACCATCCATGTTGAAGAAAAAGAAGCAAATCAGGGGTAAATATTTCCATTTAAAAGGGGATGGTGAAGCTGGCCTGGTTTCCATTTTACGTAGCTTTTGTATTCTTGCAGTTTCTTTAGTACTGGGTGCAGCTCAGAGGGGTAACAAAGACTTATGGTAAAAACCTCTTTAAAAGGTTTTTCTGTATTTCTCAGATCTTGTTCTCCTTCACGGGAGAACTTTGTCTCTAAGCAGCTCTTCCTGGGCCAGCAGGACAAAACGCCCATGATCCTTCCTTTTTCCTCCTGTCATCTTACTGCTTCCACTAATGAAATTGGCCTTGCAGAGTGGAATTGAAGAGCAGTCTGCCTAACAGAAATAACTGAACTACAGTATTGGTCTGGGGCTTTGAGTTACTCTTATATCAGGCTCTGCTCCTGGACTGCAGCTGAAATGCTCACAGTAAATTACTGCTTTAATCACATTTATGTATTGTCATACATAAATTAAAAAGCCTAAGTATTCATTTACTTCTGCAACTAATGATGCAGAATCCTAAATGACCTTTAGAACACTTGCTCAAGGACCACTAATATGTTTTCTTGAAAATCTCCATTTTTGAAAGTAATCTCTACTGACAGGAGAAAAAGATAAAAGCTAATGTTAAAGCACAGAGTCAGAATAGCTTAGTGTTCTAATGTAAACCATGTTCTTTACATGAAACACAGTTTTGTCAGATAAGTCTGCTTTCAACTGAATCTATGTATCTTAGGATTAGAAGGAGGTCAGAAGTTGTCTGAAAACAGCAATGGAAAATTAATTTTAATCACCTTTATTTGATAAACTCCAGTGCAAATAAAAATCTCAGTTTACAGAGTACTATCTAATACTGCTCCATGGCCAGCCTATATAAAAATATCCTAAAATTCAATTTCTGTCAGCTGTATGAAGTTTATACATTTTTATACTGGATGGATACTGTTTTCTGCTTACTTGTTCGGATAATAAAGTAAGGCAGATCTTTTTGACATTCAGCAGCCACTTAGCCTTCTGGGAAGTAAGAGGACCATCAGCACAGTATTTGCAGTATGACCTAGTTTAAAATGGTGCAACAAATATTTGCCGTGCATACAGAAAAATGGAGTATCAATATGTTTAAGATATTCCTGAGGACTGCAGCACACTTGGAAAAGTTGATGCATCACCTGTGTATATGTATTTACAGCCCTTCATGGCATCGCTAGATAGTGTCACAGTGTACCTGTCAAAGTATTACATAATTCTAACAGTAGGAAAAATTGGATAAATAGCGACAAGAAACTATAGCCCATAATACTTCTTACTAAGTCCAGGCACTTACCCAAATGTTACATAAAAAATGACCATCCACAGGAAACAGGGACAGGACGCTCAAGGTTCTTCTGCATTTTATCTCACAGAAGGTGTGGAAAGTTTCTGATGTGGAGGTATTCAGCACTGATTTATTCATGAAGCATAGAAAATAATAGATATCATCAATACATAATTTTCACTTTGACTCAATACCAGTTTTTCTGAAGTGTCTTAGCTGTCTTATCTCAGGTATACATGCATATATCTGAAAAAATGTGGTTTTCTATCTTAGAATATTGGTAATCATCCTTAAAAGTCTGCTACCTTATACCTGCTACCAGGAGAAATAAGGCTGTACAACTTCTGTTAGCGAATATCAGGAATCTGATATTCACTCTTTCTCTTATGCATAGGTCTCCCCTGTAGTGCAGGCCCTGGAACTGAACACAATACCCCAAATGTGCCTTCAGCAATAACGAGGAGAAGGAAGGATCACCTCACTTGATATTTTGAGAAATGCAGCCATATCAAGCATAATAAGACAGAAAAGTACTCAAACCAGATCTCTCAGGCTATGTCTTCCAGCCACACAGAAACTAATGGGATTATACCTAGTTACGTCAGCAGAGGATCTATCTACTCAGAGTGCACACTTCCCTCTTCATGGCTTATACAGTGGTTATAGACCTCACACATTTTTTTGTGTCTCAAAATAAAAGATAACTGCAGAACAATTCTATTTCCTAAAGTTGTTCTAATATCAGTGTTCTTTTTTTATGTTCTACACAGAAAAAATTGAATAATAGTTCAAGTAAAATTACAGTATTTCAGACCTATCACAAAACAGAAACAAATTAAACAGCTTCAAATTACTGAGGCCAGTAATAGCCCAAAGGCACACAGGGGCAGGCCTTTGAGCAAAACATGGTGTAAGATTTACTGTGTCTGGACTGTTTGCATATTGGCTGCTCAGAAGTGTTTGCCTGGGAAAAGAAGATAGCATTTCTAAATGGATTTGTAAGTCTTAGGTGATTAGAAAGATCATCTACTTAAATAAATTTTCACAATGATGCACTATAGCAAAAATACACATCCTTTCTTCCACTAGGGAAAATAACATCCTTTCCTAGCAAGCAGCTTTTATTACTTATTCCCTTAGCTCTTATTTTCATTTATTTGCTAGAAGGAAATTTTAACACTTTCATCACCTGATATTCGTAAATCTCATAACCGTTTATATGCTTACCAAGCAGTCACAACCGTGCTGGTGAAACTGCACCGCACTGAAGCTGCTTTGATTCCCACTGCTGTACTGAAGGGGTGTGGCACTCGTCACTGTGTTCATCTGACTGAATTCAGTGGGAACTGTTTCACTGGCTTGCCTGAATGCAGCACTGGGGCTTTTACTCCTGCACCACAGAATGCCAAGTGCTCTCTCTGGCACTGTAAATATGCTGCCACTTCTCTCTTCCCATGGAATCACATAGAATCACCAAGGTTGGAAAAGACTGCCAAGATCATCTGGTCCAACTGTAGCCCCATGAAAGAGAATCGTCTGAATGGTGAATGGAAGATGTGGGAAGAACTCAGCTGGAAAAGGAGCTGAAATGGAGTTAACTGCACTTTTCATGTATTTTTGTCAAGTTTTCATGTCTTCTGTCAAATGCAAGGAGGCTTTTCTCATTAAGGAAAATGACGAAATCACCAAAGCAGTTGCTTAATAAACTGAATTAGCCATGCACTGAAATCTCTCCTGATACTTACCTGAGCTGTGATCTGTTGCTCATTGCAATTTTCTATATGTGTCTCGAAAAACAACAGAGCAGGAAGAGCTGACACATTGATTTTCCCCTCCCAACCATCATTTCCACGTAGCTAGGTACTATTTACATCACTAGCCATTTACATCACTAGGTGAATAATTTGAAAGTGACTATTAACACTACAGTTTGTCTCTGTAATGCACTTTTAATCATCTTCTGAATCACTGAATTACAGAAACACAGAATCGTAGGGGTGGGAGGGATATCTGGAGGTCATCAGAGTTATGGTCAGTTATATTTCCTCTGTTTAAAAATCAAAGTGCAGCAATTTTTTTGTGCATATGAGAAATTCTGGTTTTTTATATATCAATATTCTTATAGTTTTTATATATCAATATAATATCAATTTATTTTTTATATATCAATATTTACTCTTTCTTTACGTTAAACTGGCATCACCATGAGTACACTTCTGTTAGAAGTGAGTTGATTAAAGAATGAATCAATTTTCACTCTTTTTAACTACCAGTCTTCATGATACAGAATGGTAGAAAGATATGTGACACTGCCATACCAGAGAGTTCTGACCAAGCACTTCAACAACTTCATCACTGCTTTTCCTCATCGTTGTGTTGTTGGAGATTATTACAACTAAAGTATTCAACTCTTTACAATGAATAAAGGGGAGAAAACAGAGAAATTGGAATCCTTCAAAGCATTTTCCCCCAAAGAATCATCTTATCATATTTTTTTTCTTTCTTTTTCTTCCCTTCCCCCTATAGGAAATATTTCCTTGCAGTATTTGGATTGATGGTCTCTTATTTAAATGGCTCTCTTCAAAATTTACTTCTGCTGTTCTGCACCAAATTTCTGTTTTTCTCAGCTATTTGGTAAAAGAACGACTGCACAGTAAAAAAAAAAAAAAATCCAAGGAATTAATATAAAATAAATTTTGTATTTCTACACATAATTTATTCCTTTGCACTGAATTGAAAGCCAGGAATGCTACTTAAATGCAAATTAAATGCAGAAAGTTGGATTAAAGTATTTATTAACATTTTATGCTGACCACTCTAAGTACAATTTTAATCGTATTTTCCATAAAGAAGTTTATTCTCCTCAGCACCTAATTTTGCCATTAAAATTCGTAGGTGAGACTTTAAATATAAGGAAACTAATTAAAATTTTAATACTTTGACTTTATTATCTTAGCACTGTCTGTTACTAATTTTTAGTTTTAAGGCTGGAGAAACCATGTTTCTTAAATGTCACATCCTTCATCTTCCTTGTTTTCTAGTAGGTGCACCCTCCTATATTCTTCAGATTAGAAGAATAGATTCAGATTAGTAGAACTTCAGATTATTGCTATTAAAGTCTACTTTTATAATTAACAGCAAAAATAATAATTACAATAGACACAATTGATTATACAATAGACACAATAACACTAATTATAATAACAATAGACACAAAATGAAGCTTCTCTCCCTAACAGAGTGCTGTAATGTAAGTAAATACAATTAGTTCAAAAAATGGAGATGATACCAACTTCACAAAAGTACTGGAACATGCTCTGATGGATTCAGAATAGAGAAGTAAGGCATTAGAATTGTAAAATTGGCACCTAAGTGGTAACAGTGGGATCTGCAGATCAGGCTATTCAGAAAAATACAAGAAGCATTCATGTGTCTTTCTAAATTCATGAGTTGTCAGTATTTGTGTATTCAGAAGCGTTTACATAAAACAACCAAAATTAGTTTCCCATGTGCTTTGCTTTGTACCAAGCTGAAGTGCTTTCAAATTAGACAAACAAGACATAGAAAGATAAACAGGAAGCATTTCATTTCTGTTCTGCTGACAAGAAACAAAGATTTAAAGACATCAAATGACAGCCAGCCTATCCTGGAATCTGTGGCATGATCAGAAACTGTGCAAAACCCAAACCCTTAAGCATAAACTACAAAATTTTTCCTTCTTGTTTATTCATCCTTTAGCTTGTACTGGAAGTGTTAGACTCCCTTTTCCAGAGTGTTTGTAAACATATCACATTATCAGCCGTTCTAGATGTCCCACCTAAGCAGATTTTAGAGGACTAATAGAACTGCTTTAGGAAAAAAATGAAAAAGGCCTAACTAATTTGATATTGAGAACTCAGTATGAGCAACTTCTTAGTATGGCTTTGGAATGTTTCTTTGTGAAATCAGAAAATATAAAACCATTAGCCCACAGAAATGGGTTTCTTTTTGCAAAGCCATGGGTAATATATATGTTGGTATATAATATGTAATTTATGAATAATAAGAGCACATCCATTACATGATTTGATAGGAAATGGGTTGAAGAAACCATCCACGAATGGAAAAACTAAATAGGCATTTTCATGCATTCTGAAGATTTCTGAATCATCAGACAGTGGAATGTTTTCAGTGTATTCTTAAAACATTAGAAAATGTCATCCAAGTGGAAAAACATACACTTGCTACAAATATATATATACATACATATGAAATACATATTGAAATATTTTCTTGTGAATTACCAGTAGATATCAAGTTTTAAACATTACATATTACCAATATAAAACAAGGGTCATCTGTAAATGATCTGAAGACGTACGTAATTCAACAGAAGAAAATGTCTGCAGGAAGATGTTTGCAACTGCACAGAGCTCAGTAAGTTTTTCACAGGCAGTAGTACATTCATATCAGTTTTTGATATTTTCACATTCCTAAAAGCATCATTTAAAAATATTTTACAGTTATGACTTTCACATACATTATATTTATATGCATTGTCACTTGAAAAAAAAAAAAAAAGAAAACCACAGCAAAAAAACCCAGAATATTTCCTCTGTCTTTTTACACTTCGATATATAAATACTAACCTTATTGCTTTAGGAAACAATGCAAAAATAGTAGTTGGCTGTAAGATGCGGCGTGTGATACTGTGTAGACGAAACAAATCACATGTAAAGAATACAGCTTTCCAAAGCTTCACTGCTAAGCCTGGCAAAAATCAGCTCGTATCTTGGTCATTCATCCCCATATAATGGGAAGTTGCTAGTGAGCTACTACATCATTTGAGTATTCATAAGGCTGTGGGGCCAGGTGAGATTGACCTGTGGTGCTGCTGGAAGTACTCACCATGCCACTATCAGTACTTCACCAGCAGTTCTGGCTAACTGGAGAAGTTTCAGTCGGCTGCAGGTAGGCAAATGTGATCCCAGTCAAGTAGGGCAGGAAGGAGGATCGCAGGAATCACAGGCCTGACCTCAGTAGAGAGGGAGGTTATGGAGCAGATCACCCCGAGTGCCACGTGTTTTTGAAAACCAGGTCCTATGTGATTAACAAGACGATCAATTTGGCAGATGAAGGAAAGGCTTGAGATGCTGACTGCCTGGATTTTAGTAAAGCTTTTAACACCAGTTTCCCACAGAATTCTTACAGAATTCTCACAGAAGAAACTGCCTGCTCGTGGCTTAAGCAGGTACACAGTTCACTGGATAAAACGAGGGGATGGCTGGAGTCGGAGTTGTAATGATGAATGGAGTTCCATCCAGTTGATGGACAGCCACTAGAGACATGCCGGAGGGCTCAAGAGTAGGGAACACTTATCTGTAACACTTATATCAGTTGCCTGTGCGAGGGGATTAAGCACAACTCTCAGTAAAACCGCAGGCAATAATGTGCTGGGCTTCTGTGGCCATGTTTTGGTTCCAGGGCGGCAGAGGGCCGCGCTCACAGCGCCCAGCAGCCCGGTGTCACAGCAGCGCCCTCCAGCAGCACCCCACCGCTGCCTGGAGCGCTCACGGATGGCGCTCAGCGCCCTTTGCACGTTCCCATGTGCTGCTTCGGGGAAGGAGGTACGAAAGGGTGAAAAGGAGAAAGCTGGTTTTAGTTTGCTTTTAGTTTTTGTGGCTCTTGTCTGTTATTAATTGGCAATAAAGTACATTAATTTCTCTACACTGAGTCTTTTTTTGCCTCTGGCGATTATCTGGTAAGTGATTTCTCTGTCCTTATCTCAACCCGTGAGCCCTTTTCCATTGCATTTGCTCTCCCTGTTCTGCTGAGGAGGGGAAGTGATAGAGTGATGTCACGAAGCTAAGCTACCTACTGATACAAAATCACCACAGATACCAAGTTGGGTGCAACTTGATTCACTTAGGGTAGGAAGGCTTTGCAGAGGGATCTGGATGGGCTAGATCTCATGTCATGCCATGTCCAATCTCATGACATCAAAGAAGACCAAGTGCTGGGTGCTGCAGTTGGGTCACAACTCTATGCAGCAGTATATGCATGAGAAAGTGGCTGGAAAGTTGCCTGGCAACAAAAAACCTTGTTGTGCTACTTGACAGCTGGCTGAACATGAGCTAGCAGTGTGTTCAGGTAGCCAAGAAGCTATATTCTGTAAAACTATCAATGAAGTCTTACACTTGCTCCACACCATTCAGATCTAGCTGGAATGGTATTCCTCATATCATCATTCTGGAATACTTGGCCTTGAGTATGGAGCTGGACACGTCTCAATATTCTGCAGACAAAGCACCCAGCACTAAGGAATTAGAAATCTTAGGATCTGCTTCAAGTTGTACCACTAAAAATGAAATTCCACAATGCAAATGAGCCAAATTAATCATCTGCTGCCACTGAAAAAGGAAGGAAGCTTATTTTATTCCTCTTCTACTCTCTGACATGAAGACAGGATTAAGTAAAATAATTAGGTCTGTTTAGCTGTTTGCAGACAGTGCTTTATGAAGTAATCCTCAAATAATCTATAAGCAAGATGTACAATAAGAGATTACTAAATAAAACAGAGTTTCAGTCAAGTGCCTCTTTGCAACTTTGCCAACTGATCAGAAAGCTTTGAATGCAGTGATGAAAAGACACTACCAATTTTGCTCAGCATAGAAAACAACATTTTTCTGCACAACGATGTACGAAGACTTAATTTTAGTGTGTTGCTGAAATTCATAGAATGAGCTCAACCCTAATGAAGGGTTATAGTGTTTCTGCAGATCACGCAAAGTTAATATGAAAATACGTGAATTCATGAAAGAGAAATATAATACCAGATTTTGAATGCATACTTCAGTTTTCACGCAACTGAAATACCTACATCCTCCTCTTGGCATATACTTAGATAACTCTAGTTTGTAGTTTGTAGTTATCTTTCAATATGTCAGGAAAAAAAAATAATAATCACTGCAAGACTGTACAAAGACTATCAGTAGCTTGCCCCCACAGGTAATTTCAGCTACAGCATTGACAGATTTTTCCTGAACGTTAAAGAAATAACACTTCACAATTCCAAGTCTCCTGTTTTCAAGAATGTAGAAGCCACTGATTTCCTGTTTCTTTCTACAGAAGTGGTAGTGCTGGTATATCATAATCAGTTGCTGAAATGAAAAAATAAGATAAAATAGTAAGACTAGAAAACACCTCAAGCTGTAAAAACAACGACAATATTGAGGTTTCAAGATCATACATAAGCGGTTGTTGACAGATTTCACAATAGTCATTGCTGCAGCCGCAGATGTTTGCTCTATATTCTTTCTCTGCATAATTATCCATCTGAATGGACCACTAATTTCACCCATCTATACACACAAGCGTTCAGTTTGCTATGTAAATAGATCACTGCATAAGCAAGACAAGCAATTATCCTCATATTTTTCTCCTGTAACCTCAAACTTTGGTCTTCCGTGTGATCACTAAAACTGTGGAACTAATTTTGTCATAGTTTCTGATACTAATAAAAAAGAATTTGAGATTATATGCATTAAAAACAGTTTCTTATTAAGAGAAAAATTGAAAGTAGACATAAAAATATTTTAATATTTTAATATTTTATTATAGCTGTCATTGTAAATGCAAAACAATCCATCAGAGAAATCAGAAAGCACTGACAAATTAGAAGAATTAAGGGAAAAAGAAAGAAAAAGACAAGTATTATTCTGTGCTCTGACTTTGCTTCAAAGTGCAAATATTTGTGATATTGTGATAAATATAAAGAAACAGTTAATAAAGAAGCAATTATAAAAAGGTTAAAGGAATGTTAAATCTCCTAAATTTGATTAAATTAATGAGTTTTCATTCTGTTAGAAGTTGAATGAAAAACAAGGTTTCATGTAGCTTGAAGTGAATAAATATGCAGATGCTTTGCAACGTTTGTCTCCAAGGTCTTCTTAAGAGATAATTCTGTAGGTTTGCTTGCAGGTTTTCTTTACCAGAGAAGCATTGCTTTTTCTGATATTGGCAGTTTCTGAAGGTCTGGCATTTGCCATAAAAGCAAATTGACAGAATTTGTATATTCAAGGAAGGAGAACCTCTTTGAAATCCTTGTGTAATGCTTAAGAACAAGTGTTCTCCTTTTTCTGCAGGAAATTTTAGGAGGTGGGACTGCAAAACCCCAAAACAACATGACTGGTAGTCATATTTCAAAGGAGAGAGACAGAATAAAAAAAAGAGGAAACAAACAAGATAGGTTTTAATACTTGAACTAAGACAGCAACTCATTCTGCACAGAAAATACAATTAGGAGACCCAAATATTTGTGCATATGTACTCTCTAGGTTAGCAGTAAAGACTGTCAAAGGAACTGTAATGTTACTATCAAAATAAAATCACCTGTAAGCAAGATTTTTACTGCATGATAGCAAATGAATAAATCTTTACAACTCTTTGGGCTACATTTTGCAAAACGTGGAGTATTTCACTCAGAAGGAATGCATGTGTTTTCATTTTAGCAAGTATATCGGAGTTCTAATCTTCAGCTTGATAAAATAGCCCTGAACAATGTTATTTTCTTAATTTGTATTGCACAATAATTTCTCAGTATATAGGGAACAGAAGTAATAAGATAAATACGAGGTTGAGCAGAAATAGAACCTTAAGTACTATATTTGATCATGGATCTTTTAAAATATTTGCTGTACGGCAAAAAGCAATTTCAATAAAATGGAGTATTAAAAACAAGTTACAGGACTTCCAATAAATAGAAGATTATTTGAAATGGGAAAAAGCACAACAAAGTGGATTTGGTGACAATTTTTTTTATTTCAACATAAATCCAGGAGATATGTTTGAATTAGAATATCCACCTCATCAAGTAAATGTGCATTGCCCTACATGACTGCAGCTGGTTTTGTCTGCTGCAGTAAATTCCTTTATACAGCATGCCACTCTCCTTTTACTATCACAAGCTTCCATATTTGTTTCCTGTGTCTATGACAATACAAAGCAAAATCCACTAGTTACAGCTAATCAAGATAGTAAAAAAGTTTTCACAATTAAAAATTAATAAGTTAAAATTGTAATTAAGTAAAAATGTAATACATCTAAACTCTAGAAACATTCAGGGGACTAAGATTAACTCTGGTACTTCAGTTCCATTCTGCAATGACTGGCATAGATAGAGTAAATTCAGAACTGTATGAATTACTATAAACTTCCTGTAACTGGAAATAATATCATTGCAGAGCACATTTAGTGCTATATTTGGTATTTTTAATGTTAACAAATACTAGTGATTTGAAAGCCTTTATTTCAGCATATAAACCTTTATCTCAGTATACAGGAATATATGCAATTATGTCAAAAGAAATAGGATGGTTTCTAACAACGTTGTCTGCAATTAATTTTGTATATGACAAAGGAGGGAAAAATGCTCTTACATATACCAAGGGTACATAATGAATAAAATAAAAGTAAAGTCATTATTTCTGCTAGGAAAAAAAATTGCAATACATTGCAGTTTAATCATTAATTGATCAATTATACCCATAGGGATCCTTTTGAAAGAATACTAAATAATGAAAATCATAGAATCATAGAATGGACTGGATTGAAAAGGACCACAGTGATCATCAAGTTTCAACCCCCTGCTACGTGCAGGGTCACCAACCACCAGACAAGGCTGCCCAGAGCCACATCCAGCCTTGAATGCCTCCAGGGATGGGGCATCCACAACCTCCTTGGGCAACCTGTTCCAGTGTTTCACCACCCTCTGTGTGAAAAACTTCCTCCTAATATCTAACCGAAACCTCCCCTGCCTCAGTGTAAAACCATTCCCCTTGTCCTATCACTATCCACCCTGGTAAACAGCCATTCTCCCTCCTGTTTCTATGCTCCCTTCAAGTACTGGAAGGCCACAATGAGCTCTTCCCAGAACTTTCTCTTTCCCAAGCAAAACAATCCCAGTTCCCTCAACCTTTCCTCATATCAGAGGTGCTCCAGCCCTCTGATCATCTTAGAGGCTCTCCTCTGGATCCATTCTAAGAGCTCCACGTCCTTCCTGTACTGGGGGCCCCAGGCCTGGACGCAGTGCTGCAGATGGAGCCTCACAAGAGCCGAGTAGAGGAGGACAATCACCTCCCCCTCCCTGCTGGCCACCCCTTTTTTAATGCAGCCCAGTTTAGACAGAAGGATATGGTTAGAGACCATAAAGCCTTTTCAAAGGCCTTTCACAAGTCCAGGGAGATGACATTCAGTTTCATGAGGAGGTCTTGGACTTGTTCTGATGTTACAGTATGATGGAATGAGCTCTGATCTGTGATGGAGATCAGAGGAATATTGTTGCTTTGGATTTATTTTCATCTGTTTTGTTCTGTGCCAGTGCAGATCAAAGTGCTGCAGTATTTACAGCCCTTTACTCCATCCAGGTGCTGTTGTGGTGCTGTGAAATACCATTTTGAAGGTTGTGTTTCATGCAGCCTGTATATACATGGTCCCCTCTTGGTGTGAAGGTATCATGGCACATGTTTTGCTTTTCTTTGGACACTGTCTCTACCTAAGCTCACCCTTCTCACAGAGGACAGTCCGGCTGCAAAACCTTGGCATGTAAACTCAATCCATTGTGTCAGGCAACAGTTGAGAAAGAGGACGAAGAGAAGCCTATGGGCCCTGATGATGTGGTTTGCACCCCAGTGTGCAAACCTGACAGCCACACTGGAGAATGTTGCTCATTCAGGAGAGAGCAGTGCATAGCTGTGTCTATCTGCTCCTGAGGAGCCCTTGCAACACTGTTACCCATTGGCTTCTCCTAGAGAAGCTGTTGGAGTTTGGACCCGAGGAGGAGGCAGTGTTATGCTCTGAGAACTGCCTGAACGATCACACCTAGCAGGTGGTGATATCGGGAGACCACGCCACCCGTTGCCATGGATTCTTGGAGCACAACAGATGCTATAAAGCTTCAGGCCAAGGCTGCTGACTGTTGGGTGCTGTGCTGGTAATGGCGAAGGATGCATGACATGATGCTCCACGCTAAGAGAAAAGCAGGAAGGTCCTGCCTCAACTGGGAGCCTCCAGCCAAACATCTGAGGCTGGATGAAGTTGTGAGGCTGAGGCGCAAGAGGAAAGTTAGCCCAGAAGATGACAGCCTTCTTTTGGAAACTCCTGCAAAATGTCCAAGGCTTAATGGAAGAGCAAGGCAGGTGAGAAAATGAAGCCTGCGAAGGGAGGACCTCCTTTTGCAATCTTCCGCTAAATGCCAAAAGATTGAGATGGACCTCATTCCAGCATCCTCCATAGGTAAACTTTCAGCTGAGGTGTGGTGGCAGTTACTGGGGAGTTACTGATTAGGGGAAAATTACAAAGCCACCTTAGCTATCTGTAAGTAAAGAAATAATAAGCAATGGCTGTATCAAAAATAAATTAGACTGGAGTTAAAAAACATAGAGTAAATGATGACACATAATTGAAGTCAAAACTGATCTCTTAAATGTAATATAACTGAAGTAAGAGACAAACAGTTACTTTGGACTGTGTGGTTCATTTATCACTGCTACTGTAGGTGGAAGCCATAACTACAGTGGAATTTTGGAAGGTAATAATGCAGGGATGACCAGCTTGAATTTGGCATGAATGTTGGCAGGTATGAAAAGTCTGAAATCTGAGGTGAGTACCACCCACCAATTCTAAAGCAGAACATAGGCAAGAACGTTAGAGGCATGAAGAACTACAATAATCTTGCAGAAATTACTGCTGTACTGGAATGCCTTCTGCAATAACTTATGATACTCAGTCACTGTGTGGGTACAGAAGTGTAACATAGATTATGTCTCCAGAGTGGAAAACTGATCAAATAAATTGTGCACCTCTGTGCATTGACTTACTCAATATGTGAAACAGATGCTTGGTCAGCTGTGAAAGAAAAATCTTCAGGTACACAAGTAAGTGGAAAGCATTTAATTACCAGCAAGTGTAATGAAGGTAGAAAGTCAATTCAATGTGGGTTGTTGTTGCAGAGGGTGAGAGCATATAATAGCTGATCTGCAAAAATATTAAGGCTCTACTGTATAGTAGGTCTTTCTGTGACAGCAGAAAGGAGATAATTAGCTGGAGATGGCTAACACAGTCTACGGACAAGATAATAGTGAAGTTCAAATAAGATACAGCTTGGACTGGGACTGAAATTTGTGGCTGATGAAAGTTAATGGGTTGTGAAAGCTACTTACTGTAAGAAAATAAACATTTGGCATTTTGTGCATGACTGCAGAAATTTACTTTTGGTCTTGGAAAAAAGATGGATACTGTGCAATCTTAAGAAATACCATCTATTAGAGTGTGAAATTAATCACTTTTTGTATATTTATATATATTTACTTATATATATTTATTTTTATTTTTTATGGGAGACTTCAAAGAGAGTACCTGTGAGTTGGCAGGCAGCCAACAAAACAAAGACAACAAAACCCTTGAATGATACTATGAATATATATAAAGCACACAATCTTTGCTAATCAATTTATGATTCCAAAGTCAATTCTGATCACAGCTATTAGTGTTCATTATTTCACTAGGTGTGTCATCTTTAGAGAATAAGTGGAATTCACACCACCTAATTTTGTCATGCAAAGTGCCTCCTATTAATCTCTTACTTTGATTCCTCCCCAGTCAATGGAGTGGGAAGAGCACCTCACTAAGATCATTATCTGGTAATAACTATAGGAACTGTAGGAATAACTGTAGAATCAGAATAGTTCAGATTGCAGAGGGCTTTGAAGACATCTAGTTCCAATCCTCCTGCTGTGGTGAATACTACGACTACAGTATGACACTCATACTATCCTGCTCTGTAAATGAGGGTATCCCATGGCATCTTGCCTCCCCAGAGTAAAAGTTTCCATTAAGTGATACTTCCTCTCTATAGCTATCACTGAATTCAGACCGCATATTTGGAACAACTTGTTTGGAATGTCCTCCCCTTCTTCACCATTTGTTATAAAAATAGTAAGTTGTCCTGTGGATTTGTTTTCATACATTTCTAAAAAAAATACAGTGATGGGAGGCTAGATCATGCCTTCCCCCTTGAATGGTATATCTGATGATGTCTTTATGTGCATAGGCTGAAAGCACTATTACTCAAAATAATTACTTGCAGAGAAAGCCAAAGGTAAGAAGTCAGCATTAGCAAAATTGCTTTATGAAAGAGGCAGTGACCTCTGGAATGCCCAAATCTCTGCCTGCATGTGGGTCACTTGGATTGAATTCTGAGATAATTATTCAGCCTTTTTAATAATGTTTTTTCCTCACAATTTCTAATCATCCTTACTGGAAATTTTCTGTAAGTCTATACAACGCTTATTTTTCCCTTCCAAACTGGACTTGTGTAGACATCTTTCCTAGGTGGAGTAAATAAAAGTGATTGTGCAAACACAAATGATCTGACACCAGTAGCTTTCTGAATGAAACACCAGAAAAAAAAAATTGGAAAGAAAACAATTTTTTTTTTTTTTGCTTCTGGCTTCAAAAACCTCTGGTGCACATTTAGATAGACAACAGGAGATTGTGAATGAAGGATTTAAGCTGAAACAAAGATTCTTCTTAGTATTTATTTTCTGTCTTGAAACATATGTTCTAGTTCAGCACACTTTCATTATTTTCACAAGTAATATTAATTTTGTAACCATGAGAATTAATGAGAGAATTTCCTGCCAATATGGAATGAATCTTAATAAAATCATACTTGCAAGAAAAACTTTTAAAGGTAAGTTCTTGCTGGCTTCAGTGGAAATTGCTCTAAGCAGAACAATGTGTGCATTGACAATCTGTTAGTTTAAACTTGAATTATGCAGCTATTCAGTGAACTGCTTGGAAACAGGAATGACTTATTTTGCTTACATGGTTAATTGGTTTGTACTGTGAATTCGAAAGTTAGCTTTAAGTTGAAAAATATTTTGGATGGGTGCCTCTGCTGAATCATATTTAATCCAGTTGATGAGAAGCTTGAAGTAGCTTTGCAAAAATGAATTGTCATTGTGATTGTGAAATATCTATTAAACATATATCCTAAATATGCAAGGCTGGTAGAACAACTACTTGTTAAAATTTCATCTTCCTATCTGCTTCAGAGACCTAAGACATACCTGGATAACAGCATTAAAAAAAAAAAAAAAAAAAAAAAAAAAAAAGACAATTCTTTTTTTACGTTTTGTCAAGGATGTCTTCTTTAAAAATGTAGATATCATTTCTGTGAATGCTCATTTGATATTTTGAGTCCTTTTAAATGCTCATTGGTATGTGAATTCAAAAAAAAAAATATTGCTGATTATATATTTAAATTTCTGTGTTGTTTTGTGTTTTTGTTTTTGTTTTTACTGCAGTGATGTAGATGATTAAAGATAACAGATGGGCTCTAGAAGCATGGAAACTGTAAACATGAAGAAGATTCATCTACAATAGGTATTAGTGTTTAGTCAGATGAACAGGCTGATTATGTACCGTAGGGAAATGAAAACTTTGAGAGATATAAATATGAAAAGGAAGATTTTTGGAGCAGGAAAAAAAGGCAAAAAAAAGAGAACTCGAGACATGGTCTAACTGTGGAACAACTTAACCGAAACCTAATTGAGTACTGAAATTTAACTGGATTTCAGCTTCAATAATAACACATTTTTCAGTGTTCATTTAGCAGATGTTTCTGCTGCTTGTCAGAAGAAATGACCAGCCAGAAGAATCTCGTATCTGGTTTGAAAAGATAGGATTTACAGAAAAGATCAAATGCAAAAATTGGTTGGGGAGGTGGGGAGAGGGGGGAGGAAAGGTATATATTTTTGTGGTTGGCTGGACACAGCCTGCGAAGCCAGGCTGCCAGCTTTGTGAGACAGCTGTGTCTCTGTCCAAGCTGTGCAGCTGTGCAATGGGGGGTGCAACGTCTGGGCCTCCCATGCTGCCACAGGGCACGAGGGCAGCTCAGCAGCACGGGGAAGACAGTGAGGAGGAGGAGCTTCCTGTCCCCTCAACCGCTGCCCTTGGTGAAGGTCCCAGCCAGCCTCCATCCATCCCGGCTCCATTGCGGACCGACCAAGCAGCAGCCCAGGAGGAGCCGGGGGAGGCAGTGCCAGGTCCCTCCGGCACCAGCAGGGCCACGCAGCGCTCACGCAGGGCGCCTCGGCGAGCTCCAAAGAGGAGGGCCCGCAACTCTGAGGCCTCTGCACCTCCTGCCAAGAGGCCACCCCGCCGGCAGCACTAGGACACCGCCCCAGCAGCTGGCGAGAACAGGGCCGGGCCTGCAGCTGGGGCACAGCCAACAACGGGTTGGAAGGGACCTCAAAGATCACGAATCTCCAACCCCCCTGCCACAGGCAGGGCCACCAACCTCCACACGTAACACCGGACCAGGCTGCCCGAGGCCCCATCCAAGCTGGCCTTGAACACCTCCCGGGATGGGGCATCCAGGTGGCAGATAACAGCATGTAGGATGCAAAGGATTAAATCCTGTTCTATTGGAAGAGTCATGAGCCGATACAAATTGCTGCTGAGCTCAAAATAAATTATCATACATCTTCTTGAATTTCATAATGAATCCTTTTAAAAATAATTATGTTAATTCTACTTCCTTTAATAAGACTAGATTTCAGGCATTTCTGGTGTTGTTGTACTGCTATTCTTTAAAAGCTGCTGTTCAAACATCCAGCAATTGGTTTAGAATCAAACTCGTAAATGCCTACTCTCTAATAGAAAACAAAGCTAGAAGTTACTATGCTAAAAGAGACATAAAGAAGAAAATACTTTAAAGTCCAGTTTTCTATTGCAACTCTTACTGTTAATGTACTACAATTTTTAAAGTAATCAGGTATTTTAAATTGGAACATACTAAGCATGACAACATAAGTGAGATTCTGGGGATGGATTTAAATATGTAGAGTTTCCACAGTACACAAGCTTTGCATTCAAATAATTGAGGATTTTTATTTATTTCAGGAAGATCATATTAATTATGATATCTGTGGGTTTTGGTGTTTGAAGCAGTTTTCCAAAATACCTCGTCATTGTAAAGTTTAGTTTACAGTGAAAAGATGGATGCTGTGGTGACTACACTTGTTGTATACATTTAAAAGAACGGCAAAACTGAGATTATGAGGAAATGCATGTTGTACATTTCCTCGATTAGTTGTACAGACTGTGACATAAATATAGCTTTTATAGGTGAGATGCACCCGTGCACTTGAGGCAGCACACTTTTCATGATCCTATGTTGGCACAACCGAAGTCAGTACAGCTAGAGAACAGCGTGGCACTGACTATAAACACAAATTGCTTGTTGTATGCTGCAGCAGTGTAGAATAAAACAGAAACAAAAACAAACGTGTTCTCAGTTTGGACTGTGCATGCAGTAGGAAGGAGAGGAGAAATAAAATGTGAGGAATTTCATTTCCAGAAATAAAGGGAACTGTCAAGATGCTGAGTAAATATGTGTGGCAATATTTACATTTTTAAAGCCAATGCTTTTGTGGGGAATCAAACATCTGCACAAAAGGAATATTTAGAGAACTGTATCTCTAATCATGCAAAGCAATACTGACAGAAAATGCTTACACACTTTATGAAAACCTGTGGGAGAGGCCTTGTTTTCAGGACAATGCAATCAACATTTGCTGTATGTCAATTGCATATTTCCCAACAGTAGCATGAGAACAACCACAGCTTTTCACACTGAGGTCTAATGTCCAAATGACTCACCAGAGAACAAGAGTGTTTTTGGTGACTATTACTAACATCTCCACAATGTAACAGTGAACACACTGGGGTATGGGCATATGATGAAGTTGCATAGCAGGCTAGAGTATGAATTCATTAGATACCAATTGCTCCAGATTAATTATCTACGCACATATTGCATTTGATTATAAATGCATACTGCTCACCACTCTGCCTTCAAAACACCCAGGCCAGCTGCCTCGCATTTGCAAGAAGTACAAATGGTTCCGCAACGTGAAATCGTGAACTTGTGAAAACTTAGTTTTACTTCCACACTTTGGGCTCCGTGTAAAACATCATCATAATCACCATTATTACTATTACTGTTATCTATAACTGCAGGAAAAGAGCCACTTCCACTCTGCCTTTTTCCGGACTAAAGACATTTTTTTTTTCCCAGCAAAGATTATTACTTCTCCCTGTGTGTTTCTGCTGGCATGTGTTTCACTTCTAGTCATTTATCTGTCATTATCAGATTCTCATCTGGCTGCTGTTAAGAATCTCAAAGTTTTAATTCTGAAGAATAGACACGCCTTCATGTGAAGATAATTGTACCAAAGAAAAGGATTACATAGCTTTTTTTTAACGAGTGAGTAGTTGTACAGAGCTCTGAAATTAACATTTCAAGACTAAATACAATGTAAATAAACATAATAAAAGCATCCTCTATTTATCATAAACTGATTGCAACTGAGCACAGTAAATTCTGCATCTCAAGTTCTTTTAGTTTTAATACATATATTCTCTCACTTATAAAATGTCATATTACTAATAATAAGGTAATTTACATCAAAAAGAAAAGTAAAGGTTCACGTGTCTGAGGGAAAGAATTACAAGGATGCTTGAAAACTTATTCAACTAGAACAGTCTGTGTGCTTTGTTAAACTGTGCACACTGTCATCCTGTGTGCGTCACTGCACATTCAGAAGAAAATCTGCTTTCTGATGTTATATCAATAGTGTCACTGGTGTTGCTCTCATTGCATCCACAGACATATTTTCAGCAGTAGCAGATAAAGCATAAAGATGGAAAGAGTGGGACCTGAGCTGCTGTCACCTGTTTCGCTTCTGGAAATAGACATCCATGCTTGTGTTTCACAGCCACCAAGCTCTTGTCACTTTGTGCCACATATCTGTATCTATCTGTCGCTGTGTTTAAAGAACGATAAGCATCTGCATCTACCGTGGCTTCAGCACTGCCACTGTTGTTTGCCTTGCTGTTATGAACAGAATCCCACGGTTGTACAGAGAAAAATCCCAACAGACTTTGAGGAAAACATGCTTTCCCTTCTGAGGAAGGGATCGTGTGCCAAATGGAAGTTAAATTTGTCCAAGTCCCTACCTGTGCGTGTCACAACTACAAAGCATTCTATCTGCATCGCTTTAGGCTACTTGACACTTCTTTGAAGCACTGAATTCTATTGTTCTAAACCCTCAGTGGTAACTGGTTCCACTGCACTCTCCAAAAGAGGACCTGCAGTGAGGGCATTCTTACTGTGCACCAAGCCCTCCCACCGGCTAAGATTAGGTTCTAATTTATTTGCATGGAAGGATTTAGGATTCTTAAGACTGTTTTGTGGTAAGAAGAAGTAATTTTCATGCTACACATCTAGATCACTACTGGTACTTACAGGGATGCACAGCTGTGGGAAGACAACTAATAGAATATCACTGAGGATGGAGGGAGTCCAGAAAGGCATCAGAATTTTTGTACTTTTGCACAGAGAAGTTGTGGATGCCCCATCCCTGGAGGCATCCAAGGCCAGGCTGGATGTGGCTCTGGGCAGCCCGGTCTGGTGGCTGGTGACCCTGCACACAACAGGGGGTTGGAACTACGTGACCATTGTGTTCCTTTTCAATAGAGTTGGTATTTAGCATTCAGATAATAACTTGAAATTTCTCCTGGAAATCCTGCAATCATCATAGTGTTTCACAATTTTCAGTTTATCAATACTATTTAAGTCTTGAATAATACAGTATCTTCTTCACCCTTTATGCTATCTATATTGCTTCTGAAGCAGATTGACCACATCAGTGAATAAATGTATACTAGCATCTGAGGAGCTTGGATAAAAAAAAAAGTAATCTAATAATCAGGATGGGGTTCAATCAGACTTCTACAGAACAGGTGAGTCTTATCCATTGGTGCCTGTAAGGACTGGAGATTTTAAATAGATGACAGTGAAGCTCAACAGATGAAAAGTACACACAACTAAAAAGTTCTGGCTCAATAAACTACAGTCTCAGTGTCAAGACTTGCACTGTCCCAGCACGTTATTATAGAATGTTCATTCCAGCAGGAATTAAAAGATGCGTCTGCACTGATAGTAACAATGAATGATTAAGAAAGCTTGACTGCAATCTGCTTGAGGATCCCAGTCTGAAGGGTGTTCCACCTGATTACAACTGGGAATTTCTGAATTTCCCATTTAGAATCATTGCACCTCTTACTAAATACACAGCCAATCACCACTGAAAACCTAGATGCAATTTCTTCAGTGTACAGACTAACTAAATGCTGATTGACATTCAGAGAGATTGTTCACGTTTCCTTTTAGAAACTAGACTGCAGTGCACGAACAGGAGTATATTTGGGGGTATGAGGATAACGTGCTACGAGCCTTTTGTACAGCCCAAGCAGACCAGATGAGTAGGTTGCACAGCTGAACGGGTCACCAGGGTGCAGAGACTTCACTTTGTCGTCTGAAAGCTTATGGACTGAACCCCAATCTGCCCTTCTTCATGAAGGCAAGGAGGCCAAGAGAAGGTGGACTGGCCCGCTTCTGATGCAGAGAGGGGCTGCAGTGTGACCACGGCTATGTATGCAAGGCTGTGCCCACACAGAGTGGCAGCAGGGTTTGCTTGTCAGCAAATTGCCAAGGGACCTGAGCAACGGGAGTTATTTATCACTGTCTGCTCCAATAAGCCTTGGAAGAACAGGATGTCTGTCGCATTCTGGAACCCACGCTGATGATGCAGTCGCTGTGTCAGAGCAGCTGGCAGAGTCACAGGGGAACTGTAAGGTCGTTGGGCCAGGGAGCGAAAACAAGGCCAGCACTGCTCAGCCAGCCCAGGGCAAAGGAGAGCAAAGGGTGAGCAGAGGAGAGGGGAGGAAAGAGAGCAAAGAAGGAAAGGCCAGAAAACTGGGAAGGGAAGCAGGGGTGGCTGTGAGGTGACAGACTGTGCGACCTCCTCTTTTGTCTTTGAGGGCCAGAGAGCCAGAGGAGAAAATGCCCAGAACATGAAACCCTGCTGTGTCTGCTGCTCGGCTGGAGACATGCTCCATCATCCTCAAGGGCACAGATACAGAGATATGTAATGAAAATAAGTCCAGGCAGGCAGTACTTGAGGGAAGCAGATGCTGGCAACTGTTTCTCTGCTGCCATGGCAATGGCAGAGCAGTTAGAATGTTTGCATTTCTCTGTGTCACACAGGCACTGGTGACTTGAAGGCCATAGAGAGGATAGAAAGAGCTGCAGCCCTGTGCCAGATGAGGCCAAGGTGAGTGGGATGTGGTTACAGTTGCTGCTGCTGGCAGGAAGGATGGTGAAGAAGGGAATGGCTGGGTTTTGCCATGGGCAGGGAAACACACCCGGTTTTCATTCTCTCTTTGCCTTTGAGTGCTAGAGGCATACAGGAGAACCTGTCCAGTTGGTGGACCTTTCCTGCCCTCTGCTGTTCAGCTGGAGAGATGTTCCAACTTCTTCAAGGACATCAGAACCAAGATATGTAACCAAAATCAGTCCAGGCTGGCTGTACTCGAGTGCATTAGCTGCTGGCATCTGCCTTGGTGATGCCATGGGCATGGCACAGCAGGTACAATGTTGACAGTTGCTGTTGTCACACAGGCACTGGTGACTTGAAGGTCATAGAAAGAGGATAGAAAGAGCTGCAGCTCTGTGCCAGATGAGGCCAAGGTGAGTGGGATGTTGTTTCAGTTGCTGCTGCTGGCAGGAAGGATGGTGAGGAAGGGAAAGGCTGGGTTTTGCCATGGGCAGGGAAACACATCTGGTTTTCATTCTCTCGTTGCCTTTGAGTGCCAGAGGCATACAGGAGAACCTGCCCAGTTGTTGGACCTTTCCTGCCCTCTGCTGTTCAGCTGGGGAGATGTTGCACCTGCTCCAAGCACATCAGGACAAAGATATGTAACCAAAATTAGTCCAGGCTGGCTGTACTTGTGGGCATCATCTGCTGGCATCTGCCTTGGTGATGCCATGGCTGATGCCATGGTGATGCCATGGCACAGCAG
>NW_024962258.1:6176435-6185081 GCF_019238085.1 Lagopus leucura
ATGGCACAGCAGGTACAAGGTTGGCAGTTGCCATTGTCCCACAGGCAACAGAAGGTACAAGGATGACAGTTGCCATTGTCACACAGGCACTGGTGACTTGAGGGTCGTAGAGAGAGGATAGAATCAGCTCCAAGCACATGCAGCCCTGTGCCAGATGAGGCCAAGGGGAGTGGGATGTTTCATTTGATGCTGCTTTGAGGTTGGACTTTGACTATGGGAAGTGCTGGGGTTTGCCATGGGCAGGGATACACACCTGGTTTTCCTTCTCTCTTTGCCTTTGAGTGCCAGAGCCATGCACGAGAAGTTGTCCAGTTGGTGGACCTTTCCTGTCCTCTGCTGTTCAGCTGGAGAAATATCCCACCTTCTCCAAGGACTTCAGGATAGAAATAAAATATGTAACCAAAATCAGTCCAGGCTGGCTGTAATTGAGGACATCAGCTGCTGGCATGTGTCTTGGTGATGCCATGGCTGATGCCATGGTGATGCCATGGCACAGCAGGTACAAGGTTGGCAGTTGCCATTGTCCCACAGGCACTGGTGACTTGAAAGTCAAAGGAAGGATAGAAAGGTCATTTTTGCGGAGACCAGCTTCAGGGCAGGTAAGACTGCACTGGGCAAGGGAGCTAAAGCAATAAATGCCATCCAAAAAGCTCTTTTTTGGGCTTTTTTAACCAGCAAAAGCACTTTGCCGATGCTGGGAGTGGCAGCAGCTTGTTGCTTGTGGGTGGGCTGCTGAGACAGCAGGGGTGGAGCTGACACTGCTCACTCTTATCTCTGTGATTAACCTTGACCCTTCTTCTGTGAGGCTATAAGCAGACCCCGGGAAGCCAGGAGCTAGCTCCTAACATGGCTGGTGAAGAAAGTGTGTTGCTGCCCACTGCTAAAAGGGAGGGCAGGCAGTGTGTGAGTGCAGCCCACGCTACCCATTACTGCACCAGTAGGTGTGGGAGGTGGGTCTTGTGGTAGGATATGTCAGTGTTCTTGTCCTTGCTCAGGTGACCGCTCTTCCACTCACTGACCCAGAGACTGTATGTTCAAACGTGGTCTCTACCAGACAGCGGGCTTGCTCCAAGAAGACTGTGGTGACCCAGATGGAGGGACTGCCCAGAACTGTGGCGGTTCAAGGCTGCAGGGAGTGCCTGAGTCTGCTGCTGCTGGGGGATGATGGGAGGGATGCCACCTGCATGAGGTGCGAGCAGCTGGATGAGCTGCTCAGCCTTGTGGTGGAGCTTAGGGAGGAAGTAGAGAGGTCAAGATCTATTAGAGACTGCGAGAGGGAGATAGACTGGTGGTGTAACTCTCTGCAAGAAACAAGCAGAGATTGCAACCCCCAGCCTGTAGTGGACTCTCTCCCTTGCCGTGGTCAAACCGAGAGAGCTGACTTGAGAGGAGAGGAGGAATGGCAGCAGGTCCCACCTCAGCGATGCAGGCGGCACCCTTCTGGACCTACCCCGGTTCCTCAGGTGCCTCTAAGTAATAGGTTTGAAACCCTGGAACCGGAGGGTGAGGAGGCTGAGAATGAGATGGTGGTACAGCCTCCGAGCTTTGCTAAGGGGAGGCGGTCAGCTCCATGCTTGAAGACCGCCTCTTCCGGTAAAGAAAGGAGGGTGATAGTTGTAGGTGATTCCCTTCTAAAAGGAACTGAGGGCCTGATATGTCGACCTGATGCCACCCAGAGGGAAGTGTGCTGCCTCCCTATGGCACAGGTCAGGGACATCTCTAGAAAGCTGCCTGGGCTTATTCGCCCATCTGACTACTACCCCTTATTGGTAGTTCAGGTTGGCAGTGATGATGCTGCCAAGAGAAGCCTAAGGGCTATCAAGAATGACTTCACGGGTCTGGGGAGGGTACTGGATGGTGCGGGAGTGGAGGTGGTCTTCTCTTCCATCCCTTCAGTGGTGGGGAAGGACACTGAGAAGATCAAAAAAACCCTCCTCATCAATAAATCGCTTAGAGGCTGGTGTAGGCACAAGATCTTTGTTTTTTTTGACCATGGGGCAATTTACTTGGCTCCTGGCATGACGGCTGCAGATGGAGCTCACCTGTCTGCAAGGGGTAAAAGGATCCTAGCCCAGGAGCTGGCAGGCCTCACTGAAAGGTCTTTAAACTAGGTAAGAGGGGGGAAGGGGACAAAATGAGGGCTACTGAGGCCTACTACTGAGGCTTCGTCAGCACGCAAGAATTTTTTTATTATTATTTTTTTGCAGGTTTATTTTATTTATTTTGTGCGGGTAGTTCGAGGTTCAAAACAGAACTTCATGGGTGATGAGGGTGGAGTTCAAAGGGATGGAGTGTGGCAGGGGAATGCTGCCTCCCTGAAGTGTCTATACACTAATGTGTGCAGTATGGGAAATAAACAGGAAGAGTTGGAGATCTGTGTGTGGTCGCACGGCTACGATCTCATTGCGATCATGGAGACATGATGGGACAGCTCACATGACTGGAATGTTGTCATGGAGGGCTATGTGCTTTTTAGGAAAGATCGGCCGGTGAGGCGGGGTGGTGGAGTTGCTCTTTATGCAAGATAGCAGCTAGAATGTATTGAACTCCACCTGGGGGAGAACAGTGTAGCAGTGGAGAGCTTGTGGGTAAGAATCAAGGGGCAGGCTGGTATGGCTGACACTGTTGTGGGAGTGTGCTACTGGCCCCCTGATCAGGAGGAGGAGATTGATGAGGCCTTCCACAAGCAACTGGAAGCAGCGTCACGATCCCAGGCGCTGGTGCTTATGGGGGACTTCAATTATCCAGATATTTGCTGGAAAAGCAGGATCGGTGCGTCCCTGTGAGGAAGAAATCGGGAAACGGTGGCAGGAGACCTGTGTGGATGAGCAAGGAGCTCGTGCACAAACTCAAAGGAAAGAAGAAGGCCCATGAAATGTTGAAAAAGGGTCTGACTACTTGGGAAGAATACAGGAATGTTGTCAGGGTCTGCAGGGATGCGACAAGGAAGGCTAAAGCCCGCCTGGAATTAAATCTGGAGAAGGTGATAAAGGATAATAAAAAAGGCTTTTTTAAGTACATTAACAGTAAAAGGAAGACTAGGGAGAATGTGGCTCCCCTGCTAAGTGACAGGGATGTTCTGGTAACGGGGGATGCTGAGAAGGTGGAGATACTGAATGCCTTCTTTGCTTCTGTCTTCAGTGAAAAACCTCCCCCTCAGGAATCCGAGACCCTGGAGGTTAGTGAGAGGGTCTGGGGAATGGAAGACCTCCCCACAAATCCATGGGACCCGATGGGATGCATCCACAGGAACTGAGGGAGCTGGCAGAGGTGATTGCTGAACCACTTTCTGTCATCTTTGAGAGGTCTTAGAGGACGGGGGAGGTGCCTGAAGACTGGAAGATAGCCAATGTCACTCCGGTCTTCAAACAGGGCAAGAAGGAAGATCCAGGCAATTATAGGCCAGTCAGCCTCACCTCTGTCCCTGGAAAGGTGATGGAACAGCTTGTGCTGGATGTCATCTCCAGACAACTGGAACAAAAGGAGGTTATCAAGAGAAGTCAGCATGGGTTCACCAGGGGGAGGTCATGCTTGACCAACCTTGTTGCCTTCTATGATGTTGTCTCTGGCTGGGTAGATGGAGGGAGAGCAGTGGATGTAGTCTACCTTGATTTCAGCAAGGCATTTGATACTGTCCCCCACGACATCCTTATAACAAAGCTGAGGAAGTGTGGGATAGATGAGTGGACAGTGAGGTGGGTTGAGAGCTGGCTGACTGGCAGAGCACAGAGGGTCGTTGTTGGTGGTGCAGAGTTTGGCTGGAGACCTGTAACCAGCAGTGTCCCCCAGGGGTCTGTGCTGGGTCCGGTCTTGTTCAACATCTTCATCAATGACCTTGATGAGGGGATAGTGGCCACCCTCAGCAAGTTTGCTGATGATACGAAGTTGGGAGGATTGGCTGACACGCCTGAAGGCTGTGCTGCCATTCAGCAAGACCTGGACAGGTGGAGAGCTGGGCAGTGAGAAACTGGATGAGGTTCAACAAAAGCAAGTGTAGAGTCTTGCATCTGAGGAGGAATAATTGCATGCACCAGTACAGGTTGGGGGATGAGCTGCTGGAGGGGAGCTCTGTGGAGAGGGACCTGGATGTCCTGGTGGATGACAGGTTGGCCATGAGCCAGCAGTGTGCCCTCGTGGCCAAAAAGGCCAATGGCATTCTGGGGTGCATTAAAAAGAGCGTGGCCAGCAGGTCGAGGGAGGTGATCCTCCCCCTGTACTCTGCCCTGGTAAGACCTGATCTGGAGTACTGCATCCAGTTCTGGGCTCCCCAGTACAAAAAGACAGGGATCTCTTGGAAAGAGTCCAGTGGAGGGCCACGAAGATGGTGAAGGGCCTGGAGCATCTCTCCTATGAGGAAAGGCTGAGTGAACCGGGTCTGTTTGGCCTTGAGAAAAGAAGACTGAGAGGGGATCTGATCCAGGTTTATAAATATCTGAGGTGTGGGGGCCATAGTGGTGAGGCCAGTCCCTTTTCAGTGGTACGTGGAGACAGGACAAGGGGAAATGGCCAGAAACTGCAGCATAGGAAGTTTTGCACAAATGTGCACAAGAACTTCTTTACAGTGAGGGTGACGGAGCACTGGAACAGGCTGCCCAGGGGGGGTTGTGGAGTCTCCTTCTCTGGAGATGTTCAAGTCTCGCCTGGATGCCTACCTGTGCGACCTGGTGTAGGGAACCTGCTTTGGCAGGGGGGTTGGTCTCAATGATCTCTGGAGGTTCCTTCCAACCCCTACAATTCTGTGATTCTGTGATTTGTAGGAAAGTTCAGCCTCTCCTGCCATATCACCAACATTCACCTCTGGTAGCAAGGCCCTACATCATCAAATAGAAGGTGTTACTTTTGGAGCAGCCCTCATATATTATATATATATATATGTAGCTGAGTAGCAGCAGCTCTCAAAGCCAGTATTCTGATGGTCATTTAGTTGTGCAAACACGCAAAGACAGTCAACTTTTACTAACACTGTACTTAAGCAGTATGTGTTCAGTACAAAGAGTTCATTTAAGCAATGCTTTCATCATATACTGTGTGACACAGTCTGCAGATCTCTGTTTAGGACTGGATTTGTAGAACTATTCATAGAGCTACTTTCATAGAAGGGTCTGGAGGTGGAGCAACAGGACTTGATAACTTCATCACATAAGAAAAGATTAGCAAGGTAGAAAGAATGATACTACTGTAGAAACTAATACATGATGTCAGAACATAGAAAAAAATGTTATGCAAGGGAAAAAAAATGAAAGTGAATAATTGCAGATTTTTAAATTTGCATGCATGCCACAATCTTTTTAAAATCTTTGAGAGAAAAGGAAATCCAATCAGCAAATTCTTGTTTTCTGCTTGGCAAATAAATTACTTAGAGGCTGAAATGTTGGGAGGATTACTCTACCACACAGAAATCAGTATTCTGAAGCTTCTGGGAAAGAAATCAGAAGGATTACAAACAAGTGTTGTGGTGCATTTGTTGAAATTCTGCATTTTTTATGCTCTAAAGATTTTACTGTAATGGATGTCTTCAGAGTGCTGTAAAACAGGTAAAAAAACAACCACTAACATGAGCTTATATAGTTAAAATGTTGATGGAGGAGTAAAACACCTGGTAAAAATACTGTTCTTGCATTTGGCAGAGTTCCTGTAATCACAAAACACAGACACTTTATCTGGCTTGTGATTGAAAGTGTGTGTCTTCTGAAATCCACTGCTTCAATTTATACCTACAACAATACTCTGAAGCTCACGGAATTTGTTTTGGACAATATATATGCCCTTTGGACAAGGGCAGCCAATAAAGGGCCTACAAGAACAGAATGCCACAAAACCTATCAATAATTCTTTCTCTTTTGAAGGAATTGGCATAGTAATCCATCTGACCTGAAACAAAAGCTGAATGTAAATAGATCCAATATTCCATATCTGAAGGTAAATATTTCCATATCGTTCAGGTGTAACTGAGAAGCTGAAGCAGATGCTGCTACTATTTACCAGTATCTAGAAAATACGTGCAACTGAGGAAGGTGTGTTGCTCTGTGATTGCTTTTTCTCATACTTGTCAAAACCTGAGTGAAGCTAGTAGATTGGCTGGTGCTCTGAGCGCCAGCACACTTACTCAAGGTAACAGCATGTGTTCAATTCATGCTGTTAGTGCAAAATCAGCTCAGATATGGGAGATTTTAATTCAGGATGTGCACGAGTCAAGCAAGAGCACTGAAAACAGTAATTCATGAGACTTATGTAGCTTCAGTGATAACAGAAGTAAAAGTGAAAATAGGACAGACTCAAATCCTGGCCTCCCTGTTAGTCTATACAGATTTCCAGTTTATTTGCTCTTGTGAAACGGTGAGAATTATGTGGAAAAGTTGGAATGTGTCCTCTGTCTTATTTTGACAGATAGGAGAGGAGAGGCGTGGGGGCAGGGGAAAAGGGGGTAGAGTGAAGAAATACTGATGAAACCTTAATAGCTCTGCAGTGCAGAAATTCATAATGCACATCTGTATCTACTTGAACATCTCCAGCAATGGATGGGGCATCCACAGCCCCTCTGGGCAGCTGTTCCAGCACCTCACCACTCTCTCAGTTAAAGAAGGCAGTAAATAGTAAACAGTAAAACTCTCTCTTTAGAGAGAGAGGTTGATAAAGGAAAGGAACTGCTATTATTTTCAGGAGCAGTTACAAAGCAGAGCTACATGAGAGGAAATCTATCGTATTCCAAATTGCTGGTAAAAAATGCACAGTTGCTTTAGTTTTTCAACTATTGATTCATCTATCTGTGAGCGCTCTCAGTGGCTGCAGCCGAATTCATTAAGGGCAGTTGTGAAAGATCAGTCAAACACAACTAGTGTGTAGGTTCCTGAGTAGGAACCCACAGCTGGGATGTCCCCACATCCCGTTCCACGCTATTTCCAGCATCAATGGGGAAAGGAGGAGCAACTGGCATCATCTACCCAGGCTTCTGCGAGGCCTTCGATACAGTCACACATCACAGGGAGAAGCATGGGGGAGAGCTCTCGTGCCACAATGCTTGGGGCTGCAGAAATCAAGGTTGCCTCCAAGATGCTGCTTTATAACAACATGACTTACTGCACGTGAGACATGAAAGACAAGGTTAAGGTTAAAAAGCCTCCACTCCCCATGGATGTGGCTGTCTGCACAGACAACAGCTGCCAGCTTTCCAGCAGGCTGATGCTCAGCCACCAAAGCACTCGCCCAGCAGATGCCTTTCACAGAATCATAGAATTAGCAAGCTTGGAAAAGATCTCCAAGATTATCCAGTCCAACCATCCACCTACCACCAACATTTCCCACTAAGCCATGATCCTCACTACCACATCTAATGTTTCTTGAACACCTGCAGGGACAGTAACTCCATCACCTCCCTGGGCACTCCTATGGAGAAGTGTTTCTTAACATCCGACCTCACTCTCCCCTCGTGCAACTTGAGGCCATTCCCCCCAGTCCTATCGCTACTTACATGGGAGAAGAGGACGACTCCCACCTCGACATAATCTCTCTTCAGCTAATTGTAGAGAGGCATAAGGTCTTCCCTGAGCCTCCTCTTCTCCAGACTAAATAGTCCAGTTCCCTCAGCCAGCCACTCCCCATAATACTGGTGCTCTACACTCCTCACAGCTTCACTGCTCTTCTCTGGCAATATCTCAGGGATGCAGCGTCCTTCTTGTAGTAAGGGACCCAGAACTGAACTCAAGGTGAGGATTCACCAGAGCTGAGTACAGGGGGATGATCACATCCCTGCTCCTACTGGCTCCAGCCCTTTGCACTGCACTTCCAATCTAAATCTGTTCCTTCTGCAGTAGCACTTGCATCCTCACTTGGGGCTGGAGCTCAAGAGGTCAGCACAACAGGAAGAACACAACGTGCAACTGGAAGACATGTCACACTTGTTCCAGACACTCAAGCAGACCCAGCAGTGCTAGCACAGTCACTTCAAACACACAGAAGCATCCAAACCCCAAGCATGCACATCCTCTCCAGTGTTACTCGAGCCCACAGCTCACCTTCACACCTCCGTGCATTTCTGGGGTTTTACACTGACTCAGCCTCGCTACAGCTCCGTAGTGAGGCTCCGCAGCGAGTAGCTGCCACACAAGGCCTGCAGGACCTCTTTCTCTGCAAACCCCATCTGCAGGCATTGGTTCGTGAGGTTCACCACCTGCCCTCCTGAGTAAAGACAAACGTTGAGACTGAGAGCAAAGCGCCACTGGCCCGGTCCCCCACCCTCAGTCCTGTCAGACATACCCTGGTAAGTAGACCCCAAAGCTTGGCTGGACAACAGCACAGGCATCACTCCTCAAACGCCCCTGGAATGGGGGGTGGCAATGGGATTCTGGTGCTAAGATGAACATCTATCCAGAAATCTGTCTTCCTGATCTAAAAACATAGGCTAAAGGAAACAAGGCATGAATTCATCGTTACACTGACTACACTAGAGTGCGCTTTTGTGCACACATGTATCTAGAGTCATCGCTAAGAATGTAATTGGTCCAACCAATCTTTAAGCAACTCAGTAATTCAAGACACCTGACAAGGACGGAGGCCATCTAAAAACTATCAACATTGTACTAGCTGTGCCATGCCCAAGGATTCACCAAGGCACATGCCAGCAGCTGATGCATTCAAGTACAGCCAGCC
>NW_024962258.1:6185091-6284877 GCF_019238085.1 Lagopus leucura
TGGCAAAACCCAGCATTTCCCCTTCTCGAAGCCCATCCTGCCAGCAGGATGGCTAACCTGGGGTTAGAAAGTCCCTCTTGGCTTGAGTCTTACAGAGTTTCTTGAGCAATGCTTTATGGTATCAATGCTGCAACAGGTAAAGAAAGGCATCAAAGATTAGACAACTAATCATTGGCATAGCTCAAAATATACAGATATCTTGTGGCTAGATTATATGATCTGCCTCTGTGGTGAAATGACAGGCTTTAACCACATCACTTCTATGTTCAGTTCTTTTAATGCTGTCATTAATTATCATGCTAAAACAAGCATTTGTGCTCCAACAGCACAAGACCAAGCAGACAACCAAGCCTAATATACTACAAAGTGTACAGTCAGATGCCTTTTCATTTTTTTTCATTTTCATTTTCATTCAGACTTACTCTAGATGATGCAAAGAAAAAGATATGCAGTATTTCTCCTGGGACCTGTTGTAAGTTGCTGGTGAAATGCTGACTTGGATATATATTTTTGTTTTTGCTAAGATTTGATGGTAATTAGTCCCTTCATGCTGTGAATGTGTGATTGCTGGGATTTAGTGACTTCCTTTTGATTCCCAATCTGGGTGCTCTAAGGATATCCACACAGACTTGATGAGAATGCTTTGAAAAAGTATTATTAATGCTGAGGTATAGAACTAGAAAAGAAAGTACGTACCTACAAGAGACAGAGTGCTAGATAAATGTAAATGTATAATTAAATTTAATGTTTTTTAGCACAGCATAATGGATATCACAAATCAGGAGCTGTGGCTTAGTAACCTTTAGGTATTTCCTGATATGGATTTCTTCTTTCTTAAACATGGTTTTTCTAAGTAGTGAAGAATATTACAAAACCACTCTTTCTCAAATCACAAGAACAAATAACTTGTAATCACAAGAGTGAGGAAGAAAGATTATGGGCATCAAAGCAAGAAACCAATGAGAGGCTGACCAGTAGACATTATGATGAAGACAGTTGAAGGGAAACCACTGGATGAGCTGTGATAATATTAAAAGGCCACTGTGCAGCTGCAGAGACCTCTGACTGATTACACTGGGGGGAGAGGAGGACACAACTGATTATGTTAACGATTTTTGGAAACATAATGAATATATAACAACTGTAAGAATATAACCTGTTTATAAATGACTACTCAGGACTACATGCCATCAATGCATTTCATGCCCATATCTATTCTGAGATGCTGTTTGCTCTCTTGGTGCAATTCAGCCAATCCTGTTAGCACCAGTCTAAAACTTTATATCAAGAAAGAGTAATTTGAGAAGACTTTTAAGCAGCAATACGAGTTTGCACAGATGCTGGCCCCAGTACTCTCCTGTGTGTATGCACGTATGCATGTGCAGATGTCATCTGCAACTCTCTTGACAGTAATCAAATGACTATGTCAATACAGTGTATAAGATGGTGAAAAGCAGAAACTAAGCCACAAAGAAGGAGGCAGCAATAGTATTCATGGTGGAACTGAGGAAAAAGTAGCCACAATCTAACTCCTCATTTTGCATATCTAGAATCACTCACTGCTCTTTCCTTTTAATGTGTGTGCACTTTGATGTTGCTAATTTGCTGGTCCATATTACTTCTTTTGATTCATTAGTTGTCTGAGGGGGGAAAAATGTTTTCATTTCCACCAGCCTGATGAAAAAATTTTTGAATTCTCAGGAACCACAGACAGAAAACATCAAATATCACTTTCTTCATTCTTGGTACAATATATGAGGGCTACTCCAAAAGTAATGCCTCCTATCTCATTATGTTTTCCCACAATGGCAGAGGCAAATGTTGACTGTATGGCAGTAAAGGCTGAACTTTCCCACCAATATTCTGTTACATTTTGTTGCCATGTGGGAGATGGCAGAGGGGCAGTCTAACAAAATGGCACCTGACATGGAAGTTAGGATGAAGCAGAGGTGTGCCACTGAATTCCTCCTTGTGGAAAAAAACTGCACCCCTTGAAATACATAAATGTTTTCTGAATATTTAAGGACACCAAAGAGTGGATGTGAGAATAGTGAGACTGTAGCTGATGCACTTCAGCAGTGCCAATAGCACAAACCACATTCCAGCTGGCCATTCACAGCTGTCACACCAAAAAATTAAGAGCTGCTCAATCAGCTCATCTATGTGAATTAGCCAATACTAGTGACAATGCTGAAGAAGAATTCTTTGTAGCTCTATCAAGTAGTGTTGTTCCACTATTTGCATTTGTTGTGGTTTGAATAGAAGTAAGTAGGAGGAATTACTTTTGGAGCAACTATGAAATTTAGATACAGTTGCCAACACTTTCAATTTCTACAAGCACTTCAGACTTCCTTGAATGGCATGATTTTCTGCAACAAAATTCTCTTAATTATCATTTATTTGGCTTTCCTAATGAAAACAAATTTGTTAAGCATCAAACACTAAAAGGGACAGTTTCCCTTGTTGTTTATCAAATCATTTTGTTCTGCAGTAAGCAGCATCTGGAGTTGATTTACTAAGAGAAAGCACAAGGGCATCTCTTGGTCAAAGCACCTACATTCAGAAATTTATCAATGGGAGTATGCATTCTTGGATGCTGCTTAACTCATTTCAGATGCATTTGAACCATTAAAAATTTAAGTCAGAGCAATTTGAAGCAACTGTCCTATATTTTTCAGTATTGATTTTATTTCCACTGGATATATATATCCTCTTTATTTATCACTTGATTTCAGGTTATTATTTTTTCTGTGACTCTAGAGGTGAGTAACATTCTCATTTTTCTTTTTGGAGGGAATATGTTTTGCTCATTGAAATATTTTGAAATCCTTCATTTTCTGTATTTTTTTTTAAATAATAGTTTTGTAACTATCTACATTCTAGAATCTGCAAGACGTAGAAAATGACAAAAAAGTAAATTAATCAAGTCTGTGTCTTGAAGTTGCGTATGCAGATTACAGCACACAGAAGTCTGTTAACTAGTGTTCCAGACAAAAATGCACATTTATGGAAGACTTAAAGAAGAAAATGTACATGTTATTTTTTATTTTTCTGCCTGTGAAATGCTTGTGGGAATTTTTATTTCAAAAGCATACAGCACATGGAAAATTTCAAGATGTTTAAATGCAAAGGTGACACAGAGAGGAGAACTGACGAAGTTGTTTATCACTAGACACTGACCACTAAAGACTATTACGTGTGAGCTGAGGAAGACAGCATTAACAATCTTTATTGATTTAAACTGGAATGATAGATATGTTTCTCATTCAAGTGAAGAATGGAAGAAAATATTTAATAAATAGGTATCAAGAACTTCTTTTCTTCAATCAGCTCCTATCAGTCTTCTCAGTATTTACAGTGTCATAGTTATACTTATGTCATCTGTGTATTATAAATATGTATCATCTCTGTTCTGACCCACTCAGTGGGAAAGGTGAGGTTAAACTTTTAATTCTTTGTGTGGTAGCAAGGAGTAATGACAGTTATGTGAGATTGAAACAAATTGTGAATTTACTTAAAACTGAGCAGAATTACCACAGACAGCAGTTTGGCAAAAGTTGAAACAACATTAGCTCCATATAAACTCAGTGGAATTATGGAAAATAGTGGCTTGGCAAACCTCAGTGATTTAAAATTCACTGGAATTACAATAGACAACAGCTTTGCAAAACCCAACGATATTCAAAACTTGTAACAATACTATGTTTATGTGCCAAACTGAAGAGACTGAGAAAGACATGAAAGAGAAGCAAAATATCTTTTCCCTAGGATCCAGCCAAAAGTGAAGTCAGAGAGAGAGAAGAAATTGTATCACCATCCTTGGATCCAGCAACGGTCTTTACTTGTACTCATGGTCCTCTGGTGGTGGACACGTGTGCAGATCCCTAGGTTTGTGCCTTTTATAGCATGATTCACACATGATCACATTGACACTATTCTAGGGCCTACCAAGAGGCTGAAATGTACTAATAAAGATAAAAAAAAAAAAAAAAAAGAGAAAAAATTGACCAGCACCAGAAAGGGTCTGGAAAATGTTACTGAGGGATAGAAGTGAGTGCTAGCAGTAAAAATTCCCATTGAAATTTTAGACCATATGAGGTGAAACAACATGTCAAAGCAACATACCAGTATTTTTAAGTCTAAATAAATATTTTTATTTTCCTTTTATGAGAGTTTCCCTTAGGCTTGTTTTTGAAAGTTTTTTTTGTTTGTTTGTTTGTTTGTTCTTTAATTTCCCCAGAAGAGAATGACTAAGGCACAAAAGACAGTTATTTTCCATAAAATGCACTGTCATTAAATTGGTTTCTTCATCCTTCATTGATTGCCAGGTTCACTGCTGTTTCCACAAAGATAAGTGATGAAATTACTACATTGTGGTAACTGCATTTATACATTTCCTGTATTTTGATGCTTTGTCTGTGGAAGGCACCCACAGAAATGGTTGTTAAGTCTTTTACCCATTGTGGTAGTGTAACCTCATCCTACTTTTTGTATGGTCTCCCTGAAGCCTGGCACTGCCAAGTCTCATTGGCCTGCAGGGAAATAGGATTTATATGACACGCTTTCTTCAGTACATTTAATGAATTCTCACAAATGGGGTGGTATGTAATAATTGTTTATTGCTGCATACTGTATTAATTCACTTTCTTTTTAACTCCTTTTTTTTTTTTTTTTTTTTTCAGTCCTGAGGTCTCATACGGTGCTTCCCTTGTGAATTGCCTGTATTTTGTGTAATTGCTTTTAGGAAGCATTGCAAGTGCATATGTATATAACGTAACTGAGACTTTTGTGCAATTGCGTTTTTTACATGGTTGCTAGTTTAATGGAGGCAGATGTCTTAGTGTGTGAGTTTAAGCACACCCAGTAGTCTGTAGGTTATCACTTATTTTTATGTTCATCATTCTACTAAAGCCGTACTGCATAAATATTTCTGTCAAAGCAGACACATTTATATCCTTAGACAATCAGAGCGGAGACAGCACTAAAATACAGTAAATAATGCTACCAAGTTAGGTACATACTCCATCTGCAGTACCAACACAGAATACAGTAGAGTTCGACATTCTTTTCATACAAATTATGTGTAAAAAATAGCAAATGCATCTACGTGAAAGTGACATGACTGTAATCATGGCAAAAAGAGGTAATGAAGAAGCAAATGAAAGCAGACGAAAATAATAAATACAAAATTAGATAAGTACTGTGAAAAACAAAAACAGCAGTATTTGTTAATTAATCCAACATTACTGGGAGAAAATCAAACAAGATTATCTACATAATAGTTTCCATCTATTATAGAAATAAAACAACTTCCTCAAAAATCTACTAGAATTTCATAATCTTTTCTCTCCTACCTCAGTATTAAAACTTTGAAAGAATGTCTCTATTACTTTTCCATTAGCTTCCAGTGGATTGTTAGGATGTCATGTCTTTTTCTTAGATGTTTTTCACAATGTTTTTTTGTTTTTTCTTTTTCTGCCATAGTTATCTGAAAGGCAAATTCATTACTCAATGCACAGTAAGCCATCTTCATACAAAGACAAGACAATGATTTATTGCAAAGTTGCACAAGTCTGGTTGCCAAGTAGCCTCTCACAAAGCTAGCAATCCCCATAATTTTTATGATGCTTTTTTATTCATGTTTTTATCACCTGACCATTACTCTGACACAATTGGTCTGTAACAGATAGGGCTAAACTCCCTACCTGAAGGCTATGCTTGTTAGGCTAATTAAGTACAGATTTTTTCAAGATGCTCCTGTCTCAAAGATAGTTTTAATTCTCACACTGTGATTAAGAATTCTGCTGCAAGGATTTGCATCCTGACCTAGACAAAAGTACATATTTGCGATATCTAAGGATACACATACATAAACTTGTACAATGGCTATCCTTACTTGACTGACAGCAATTCCTCCCTTTGAGAATTATCTAAAAATACAGGTTAGATCAGTCTCATTTTCTCTGAGTTTTTTTTTAATGAAAATCAAGCAACATCATTACTTCATTAGGGCCTCTGATAGTCTTCACATGCTCAGCAGATAGATTTAATTTACAGTCATAGAGATTAGGTAGATGGAGTAATCTATAGCTACAAAGACACTCAGTCCAGCCATCTGGAATACCTCTGAACCTTGAGTTAAAAGCAAGTTAGACATCCCACTCCTAAACAGTGTGACAAGGATTTCAATAGGCTCATTATGCTGAGAGACTACTAATTTTTGGTGCTGGACAGACAAGACCTTAATGATAGAGAATTTAAGAAGGAGAAGTTAAATAATATACATGTTTAGATAGCAATAATTTATGTTTAGCCAATATCCATCACTTAAGCGTTGGAAAGATCTGTGAACCTGAAGTACTCAGCCAATGAGAAACCAGGGGAGTAAAAGATAAGCGCCAGGTAATAGGGCATAAAAGATGTAGCAGTGTCTCTGCAGGTGTGCTTCTGCTTGCAGGACACCCGCCATTGCAATTGAGAACAAAATCCGCTTTAATCAGATACCATCCTGATAAATTATTTGGATATTTCCAACAATTTGGGGGCTTGTTCGTGATTGTTGTCACCTCCTGAGGAGGTCCCCCGGCTGCCCTGGCCAGGAGGGACACACCCCGCTGATTTTAGTGGTCCTGTCTGAGTCACCACTCAGGTGACTCTTTGAGATAGCTGATTGGAAACTGAGACTGTTACATGAAAGATAGGCTCCGTGAAAGCTAGGGGGCAGGTAGGCATGGGTGTTAACCCCTGCAGACCAGGGTAACTTCATACATGGACAAAGGTAAGAGAATTAAATTCTTGCCTTGGGGGTCTGTTGAGACTCTTGAGTGTGTGACTGGGATGCACTTTCAGTGCAAAGTGAGTGCAGAGAGCCAGTCCACGATTCCATAGTACCCCAAGGGGTGTGGCTTTTTTTGTTTCAAAGCATGAAACAAAAGATTGAAAGAAACAGCCTTGGGAGGGGAGCTGTTGGCATATGGAACCCTGCTCACATGATGAAGTGCCAGCAGTACACCCCTTCTTAACCTGAGAATCAGAGCGTGGCACTCAGGAGGGATTGGGCACTATATCCAAGAGTCAGACTGTGGCAAATTGAGAGCTAGGAAGTTCATAGCAGCGTTCCAGAGGGATGAGTAGTAGGAGCACACAAGAGCAGGGAAAAGAGGTTCCCGAAATCGTGCCTGGAGATAGTCTCTTGGGAAAGATCTTCAGAACTGGAAAATTAATCCCAAAACTAGGGACTAGACAGGTAAAAGATGCCATGGCATAGAGAGCCACTGCAGGGAAAATCAATATTTGGACCGAAATATGGATCTGAAGAAGATGGGGTTTGTCAGACTTTCAATTTATGTTATAAATATTTATTTATATTTTATTATATAAACAGTAAGACTTTTTTCTCTGAAGCAGAATTGGCTTATGCAGCTTAATGGGTGTAAGAAGTACAGCAGTTTCTCACAAGAAGGACTCAAAGTTCAAAAGAAAAACAAGAGAAGTAGAAAGATCGTAAATGGGATCTCTTAGATAACTTCCCCACACCCTTGAAGTTCCAAAGCAATGCAAGTAGCAGTAGCTTCTGCAGAGGCAGGGAATGACCGTGCTGCTGATCCTGTTCAGGGTTCTAGAGAGAGTACAGTTCTCAGTTATTGAGGGAATTGGACCAATGTAAATGATATGTTAATGCTTCCCCTTTTTACTGGCAGAAAGGTCAGGAATTTCAAGAAGGAAATAATTCTTTAATTGAGGATCCTATAAGAGTAGCAGAATAATTGGATCAATTTCTATGGCCTAATTTCTACTCACAGATGGAAATGTTGTCTATCATGGCTATGTTGATTATTGGAGAAGAAAGAGGCATGATCAGATGGGCAGCTATGCAAAAGACTGGGAAAGGAATACCAAGGGAAGGTTGGGCCCTGGAGGGAGGCAAAGAAAGGAAGGACACCAAGGATAAACCGTACCGATTATTGTCACTGTCTCTGTGATTGTTAAACATTTGTGGTGTGAAAGAAGCTGTTATGAGATGAGGTGTCTAAAGATATATTAAAAAGACCCCCTGGGTTGTATTTTAGCTCACTGGAGAGACATTGCTGGTGAGCAAGGTGGAATATTGAATAAGAAACCAGGAACACCTGGTGCCACCCATTGCTCCATGCTCCCAGCTTACCATGAAAGCATTACTCTGTGAAATGCAGCTCAGTCTTGTTGCTCACCTCCTTCTTCACTAGTTGTCTCCCCTGTTTGTTTCTGGCTGGGACAAAGCAGGTTCCATTCTTAACTGATGGGGTCTTCCATCATTTGGCAATTTGCCTTCTGTTCCTTTGTCATACATGCTCCCGTGGTTCCCCACTGCCCATCTCCATCAACAGTCTTAGTTTCAGTGGGACTTAAACTGGTCATCTTGACCTTTATAGCATCTGCTGACACCCATGCCAGGTGTACAAGATGGATGTCTCACAATTATGTCGAGAGGTACTGTCAGGCACAAATAGAGTCCTTCGATATTCTCCCTCCATGTCTGCCGAATTTGTTTACATCTCCCAAGGTCTTTTGGTCTTTTGCTAATGAGAGCAAGAATGTCTTTACTTTCTCCCAGTGATACAGAGATTAAAAGAAGTGGAAGTAAGGGATGTAGAAATTAATAACTGAGGGAGCCTGGAGACTATATAGAAACAGGGACTGTAACAAAAGAAAGAAACTGGGAAGAACAACAGCAGCTGCACTGGGGTAGGGCCCAGGGAGGGTTCCTCCTCCACTGGAATGAAAGCAGTGTGCAAATAGCAGGGAAATGAGATACTGGTGGAGAAGCTGTCCCAGGCTGAGAGGGAAAGAAATTGTCTCTGATCTCTGATTGCTGGGTCTGGTCTTGTTCAACATCTTCATCATCAATGAACTTGATGAGGGGATAGCGGCCACCCTCAGCAAGTTTGCTGATGATACGAAGTTGGGAGGATTGGCTGACACGCCTGAAGGCCATGCTACTGTTCAGCGAGACCTGGAGAGCTGGGCAATAAGAAACCAGATGAGGTTTAACAAAAGTGTAGAGTCTTGCATTTAGGGAGGAATAATTGCATGCACCAATATAGGTGGGGGATAACCTGCTGGAGAGGAGCTCTGCAGAGAGGGACCTGGGAAGGGATGCCATTCAGAGGGACCTCTGAATGGTCTAGACAGACTAGAAAGGTGGCCCGGGTGAACCTGATGAGGTTCAACACAGCAAAGTGCAAAATTTTGCACTTGGGCTGGAGGAATCCCAGGCATCCATACAGACTGGAAGGAGCAGTCCTTGAGAGCAGCCCTGCAGAGAAGGACCTGGGGGTCTTGATAGACAAAAAACTTAACATGAGCCAAAAGTGTGCTCTTGCAGCTTGGAAAGCAGATGGTATCCTGGGCTCCATCAGAAGAGGGGTGGCCAGCAGAGACAGGGAGGTGATTGTCCTCTCTGCTCTGCTCTTGTGAGGCCCCATCTGGAGTACTGTGTCCAGGTCTGGAGTCCCCAGTACAAGAAAGACAGAGAGCTGTTGGAGAGGGTCCAGAGAAGAGCCAGAGAGATGATGAGGGGGCTGGAGCACCTCCCCTATGAAGACAGGCTGATGGAGCTGGGCTTGTTCAGCCTGCAGAAAAGAAGGTTGTGGGGTGACCTCATTGCAGCCTTCCAGTACCTAAAAGGAGCCTACAAACAGGAGAGGTGTCAACCCTTTACAAGGGTAGATAACAGCAGGACAAGGGGAAATGTTTTTAAGTTGAGGGAGGGGAGATTTAGGTTGGATGTCAGGGGAAAATTCTTCACAGAGAGTGTGGTGATGTGATGGAACAGGATGCCCAGAGAGGTTGTGGATTTCCCTAGAGGTGTTCAAGCCCAGGTTGGATGGGGTTCTGGGCAGCCTGGTCCAGTATTGAATGTGGAAGTTGGTGGCCCTGCATGTGGCAGGGGGTTGGACATTCGTGATCCTTGAGGTCCCTTCCAACCCAGGCCATTCTGTGATTCTGTCCCGGCGGACGACAGGTTGGCCATGAGCCAGCAGCGTACTCTATTGGCCAAAAAGGCCAATGGCATCCTGAGGTGCATTTAGAAGAGTGTGGCCAGAGGTCGAGGGAGGTGATCCTCCCCCTCTACTCTGCCCTGGTAAGGCCTCATCTGAAGGACTGTGTTCAGTTCTGGGCTCTGCTGTACGAAAAGACAGGGATCTCTTGGAAAGAGTCCAGCGGAGGGCCACAAAGATGGTGTAGGAGCATCTCCCCTAAGTGAACTGAGTCTGTTTAGCCCTGGGAAAAGAAGACTGAGAGGGGACCTGATCCAGGTCTATAAGTATCTAAGGTGTGGGGGGCAGAATGGCGAGGCCAGACTCTTTTCAGCAGTGTGTGGAGACAGGACAAGGGGAAACGGACATAAGCTGCAGCATAGGAAGTTCTGCACAAATGTGCGCAAGAACTTCTTTACAGTGAGCATGATGGAGCACTGGAACAGGCTGCCCAGGGAGGTAGTGGAGTCTCCTTCTCTGGAGATGTTCAAGACCTGCCTGGATGCCTACCTGTGTGGTGTGGTGTGGTGTAGGAACCTGCTTTGGCAGGGGGGTTGGTCTCAATGATCTCTGGAGGTCCCTTCCAACCCCTACAATTCTGTGACTCTGATTCTGTGAAAAGCTGAATGACAGAACCTGGGAAGTTTCATCACAGCAGACCCACAGTTTAACAGGGTTAAACTGGTTAAATTGCAGTGAGTGGAGCAGCGTAAATAGGCTTATTTTCTGGTGGATGCAGTTCCCTCTTATTCTGTGTGACATCAAGAATTATTGCCCTGTCACGAGTTATTTCTAGTTCTATCTGTGCATGTGAATCCTTGAAATGCTCCCTTCTGAGTTAATTGATACCAAGTGTAGTGGAATTCCAAGGTCACAGCCTAAACCAATACATGAGCATGAGACTGCCTGGAGGGGGCGGGGAGAGGGTGGGCAGAACCACCCTTTCTATCTCAGCAATGCTTCTGGGAGCGCATGTGCAATCTGAGCCCAAGCGGGTCCCCTTCCCCCCCACCTTCTCCTCCAGCAGTGCGAGTACACAGGCTGCATTCCTCAGCTCGCCCCTTTCTCCAAACTGTTATTGAGAGGGGTGAGTTAATTTCGCTTTAATATCTTTTCTATACAGCACCTATTTCTCAAATAGATGCTCTGTCATCACCTTTGTTTGCTCTACACCAAGTGTGCACGAAGCCCCCTGGCCAGTCACAATAGGATGCTTTTGCCAGTCTTTATCAGTGAGGCTTATTTTGGCCTTCAACACAGTCAACTATTGTGAGCCCACAGTCACTCCAGAAATATAAATTGATTATGTTCCTTCATGACTCGAGGGCATTAGAGTGCACTGTGCACCACTGTCCACCAGTGCTTTATATTTCCGTGGGTCTGACATGCCAGGCCAACGAATCCACACAGTCCAATACAGTGTATTATCCCTTCCCTCCCCCTTCCCCCGTTTAAGAGTGAAATCTCATGACACTGGGGTCTCCACACTTCTGAGATTTTTCCTAAACTTCTCCATATTCATTCAGTCAGCATTCTGACTGAAGACTTTTCCACATAATGAGAAGACTTTTCCTTCCTTCCTTCCTTCCTTCCTTCCTTCCTTCCTTCCTTCCTTCCTTCCTTCCTTCCTTCCTTCCTTCCTTCCTTTCTTTCTTTCTTTCTTTCTTTCTTTTTGGAGAAGACTTCCACATAATATAAATGGAGAGGTGATACATTCAGGGAGGTTGACAACATGATCACTATCCTGGCATTCAAAAAATGCATAAGAAACTGAGAAGAGAGCCTGAAAACCAGTTTAAACATTGTGTTGTTTGAAAAATTAGCTACTCTGTCTGGGATGTAATTGTCAATACTCAAATTATACAACATTGCATATAAGTACCAGACTGGTGTCTCCATCAGTATCCTTACTTGTTGGTTGCAAGTCCAAAACAGAAAATGATGAACTTAATAAGTGGCAAATAAATTCCAAAAAACATAATGGCCTTTAATCCTTTATACAGCGCTCCCAAAATAAAGAACAGATTCATAGTTGTCAGTTGATAAAAGAAAAACAAAAACAAACAAACAAACAACAACACTAAAACTCAGTTTCCAAAGTCTGGCAGTCCATCTGGCCTACAATCTAATCTGTGAAGGTCAAAGCTACAGCACTCTGCAACTTTCTGACTTTAACAAATCCTTTATTTTTCTGCTAACATTAAAAAGTTCAGATTCAGTTCAGATTGCCTATGTTCTCTGCCAATAATTGTCTAGTTATCTCTAGTTCTATCTGTGCATGTGACAGGGGGACAGCAGGCCCACAGGCCCACTGTCCCAAAAAGGGGAGGGCGAGTCAATTGTTTATGGGCCAGTTTGGCCTTGTTCTGTGACTAATGAGGCAGGGGAACCCATGGACCCATGCCCTGGGAAAGGGGAAAAGAGAAAAAGGGGAAAAGGGAAGGTTAAGGAGATGGGAGATGGGCCTAAAAACAGAACAGTGGCAACAACCTGAGGAGGAAAGTTAATTTATAAAATATGATATCAGAATGCAAGATAACACAACATAGTACAATATATAGTTGGAATAATAAATCAGATAACATGAAAGAGAGAATGTCTGGAACTGAAGGCCTTACTCTAAAATTGAAGGCGAGACAGCTGGGGAGCACACACACCAACAGGCAGTGAAAAAGAGAGTCCCATGACTTGTCAGGAGTTACATCTTTCTTCCTGAATGCAAAGTCCTCTGGGGTATGTAGTTCTTCTCTTCTGAGAGCCAGGTATTCAGAAAATCAGCAGTCCATGGAAGTGGGGCATTAACTTTTTAACTCCCAGTTCTTTACATGATATTATGATGTGGAATACCAATAACAAAAATCATAAAACCATGACATATCTGTAGATGTAGTAGGAGCTACTGGCCAACAAGAAAAAAGCTTGTCATTTCAATACAGGGAAATCTGAGCTAAGGATAGAGCAAGATGAATAGACTGAAATTTTTAAATCTGGCTTGAACAAAGACTGGGAAAAATAATGCTGTACCCCTAAAAGTTACAGAAATCTAAAATCAGGTATACCCAAGAGTGAGGGATGCCTGGCAGAGCCAAAAATGCAGCCTCAATAGAAGTTACGAGTGGGAGCCAGTACAGTCAGGGTAAAGCAGTGCCCTTTGAGGATACAAGACTGTAGAAGGATAGAAGAAATAATAGGTAACTTTTTGGAGTTTGGATTATTAATTGAACGTGAACCCAAATACAACACCTCAATCTTGAAGCTGAAAAATCACATGGCAAGAGCTATAGTTTGGTACAAGATTTGAGGGCCATTAATAGAATTATTGAAGATATACACCTGGTGCTGGCATACACTTTCTTAACCAAGTTAAGGAATGAATAGGTGGGGTTTACCATTCTGGATTTGAAGGATGCCTTTTCTACCTGGTTTTGCCAAAGAAAGTCTAAAGTTTCTTGCCTTTGAATAGGAAAACCCCCATATGGGGACAAGAGATTCAGTTAACCTGGACAGTGTTGGTCAGGCAGCCCAATGATTTTTGAGAACTGGCCAGCTTGTGAGCTCAAGACTTGGGTTCCTCGATCCAAAGGTGGAACTTTAATGAAATACATGGATGTCACAGTCACAAAAGATGACTGTATACAATGGACTGTTTGCTGATTTTCTTGATTTAAATGGCTATTGAGTTTCTCAACAGACAGCTCAACTGATCAAATGGAAGGAAAGAATTTGCCAAACACCCAGAACACCAATGCAGAGCTGCCTCAAAGCTGGCAGTGTGTGACTGCTTAAAGACTATCTATGCCAGTTTGCCAAACCTAAAGGAGGATCCATTTAATGATGCTGAGGATTCCTGGACTCATCAGTGAATGCCAAATTCTCAGTTTTGTGAGACCATAAGGCAGAATATGCAGTAACTACTACTGACCAGATCATTGAAGGAAAACCATTACCTGTGGGGACTTCCGCTCAGAAGGCTATAATAATAGCCTTGGGCTATTATTATATGGGCCTAAAGACCCTGACAAGAGCCTTAAATATATGGACGGATTCTAAATAAGTGTTTTGGGTAGTACACGCTCACAGTACCATCTGGAAAGAGCAAGGATCGCTCACACATGAGGAAAACAAATTCAGAAATCTACCAAAGAGTGTGGCTATTATACATTGTGAAGGACATCACAAAGGAAATTGGAAATTTGATGGTACATCAGGCGACAAAACAGGCAGCTGAAGGAAAAGAGATTGGTGAACTGGCTTTAATTCCAGACAGTAAACGTAAAAGTTCTGAACCTGAGTCAGAACTTAATTTAGAAGGGAAGATAGCAAGCTGACAGAATGGTGCATACCCAGATGGATACATTGCTGTGCCCTTTAGTATCTTACAGAAATTGGTTCTAAGGAAACATAATAAAACATATAGGGGGCTACGGACACCAGAAAGTAGCTGTATAATCCTAGTACCAGGAACAGGGTACAAGTGGGTCTAGTTGGGAAAGGGAACCTTCCAGGGCAACAATGGCAAATTGATTTTTTCAGAACTGCCAGGAAAAAGAGGAGTTTCATTATATGTTAGTTCTAACCAGTACCTTTTCAGGGTGGTCAGAAGCATTCCCTTGCCACACCAATACAGCTAAAGAAGTAACCAAGGTATTGTTGCAGGTGATTATTCCAAGGTTTGGGGTTACTGCAACAATATCCTCCAACCAGGAATCTCACTTCATTGCAAAGATTATTCAACAGGACAGCAAGCTATTGGGAATAGACTGGCAATTGCACACACCACACAGACCACAGGCAAGTGGTCAGGTGGAAAAGATAAACCACCTAATTAGATCACAGACTGTAAAACTGGGCCAGAAGGCTGATCTATCTTGGTCACAGTCACTGCCTTTGGCTCTCCTGAGGATCAGAATGAAACCTAGAGCCAAAGAAGGGTTAAGTCCTCTAGAAATACTTTATGGAAGGCTTTATGTTGTACAAATGGGGATCTCTACCCACGTAGGGGATACTAACTGACATACTAACTGAATATTTGTTAGGGCTAAGGAACAACTTTGGAAAATAGAGAAACTGGTTCTAGGAACTACAGCCCAAGGCCTTGATGGCCTGATACATAATATTTTACCAGGAAAGCATGTGTATATTAGATCTCTTTCAGATTCTCCCATGGAACCAAGGTGGGTAGGTCCATTCCAGGTGCTGCTAATGTGCCACACAACAGCTAAAATTAAAGAGCAAGCATTGTGGATACATCACACTGTAATCAAGAAGGTCCCTCAAAAACAATGGGAATTGAAATCAGTTGGACCTTTAAAAGTGTGAATCCAAAGAGTGTAATATGGACTTTTGTAATTGTTAGACATGTTAATTTGATTAGTGAGTCTTTTGATGCAAATGCTTACGTATCTCTTGTGAAAAACACTGCTAAGTGTATTAATATTAGTGGTTGTTTGGTATATGGGCAAGCTAACTATTTTAGCTCTCCAATTCTTGGAATTCCTGATGAATTTAAGGCAAAAAATCAAACTATTGCAGGGTTTGGGTCTCTGTTTTGGTGGGTTACAATCAACAAGAATTTAGATTGGATTAACTACATTTATTATAATCTACAGATCTATAAATTATACAAAGGGTGCAATAAAGGGAATTGCAGAACAGTTAGATGCCACAGATAGATGGCCTGGGAATATAGGACAGCCCTAGATATGATGCTAGCTGAAAAAGTGTGTGTGTGTATAATAGTGGGTACCTGCTGGTGCACCTTCATCCCCAATAACACAGCTCTGGATGGCACAATAACAAAGGCATTGCAAGGCTTACCAACCTTGCTGATGAATTGGCAGAAAATTCAGGAATAGATACTTCCATCAGTGCATAGTTGGAGTCCTGGTTTGGTAAAGGAAAGGAGAGGTTGTGTCCATATTTACTTCTTTGATTATAGTAGCATGAGCCCTGACAGCAATCAGTTGCTGTGTAATCCCCTGTGTGAAAGGACCAGTACAGCAATTGATTGAGACAGTACTACTGAAGAAATACCAGTGGAGCCACCACCATCACTTTCAGATAAAATGATGGCATTAAAGGAGATGAGGAATGAAGAAAGTAAAGAAGAGGAAGGTGTCTATAAAATCATGCTTTAGAAAAGAACTGCAGAAATCAACAACATATAAAGAAGAAGAGGGGGGAACTGTAGGAATGGAATGTTGTTTCTGCATTAGAAGTAGTAAGATAAATATTCTACTAATCATTCTTTCTTGTGGGAGGGAGAGGGGTCTTCTTACTTCATCGGGGTCTCTGATAGTCTTCATATGCTCAACGGATAGGTGAAGTAATTTATAGTCACAGAGATTAGGTAGATGGAGTAATTTATAGCTACAAATACTGCAGCTCTTGTCTGTCCAGCCATCTGGAATACCTCTGAGCCTTGAGTTAAATACAAGGCTTAAAAGTTAGACATCCCACTCCTAAATTGATGTTACACTGAACTGAGGCATCTGTTTTGCCATCTTATCTTCAACAATAGGACATCGATTCTACTTTCTAATCTTTACTAGACAAGTTCTGTTGCCTCCTCTGCCTTCTGTTCTTGAGCTTACATTTACACAAGCATCCTGTCTTTCTGCTTATATCTGCTCAAGTTATGTGAAACTGTTCTCACAATATAGAAAAACTGTTCTCTTCAAACCCAAGAATTAATCCTTTTTACTTTTACCATAGTACGTGTTGTTAGGAGTATCAGAAAAGGTCCTTTCCACTTCTCGGCCAAACATTCAACTATCCAAATTTGTAAATTCACTTGGTTGGCTGGTTTGAAGGAATGCACAGGCACTTTCTAGGTCACTGGAGTTCTTAAGTATGAAGAACTCTTGCCAAAGACAAGAGATACTCAGTAAGTATTTGATCACCAGCTCCATGCATCTGATCACTTTTTCTAGCCAAATTTACAGTATACTGTCTTCCATACAAGATTTAAAAAGGACTAACTACTTCCCTAACTCCAGGGGTTATTCAAGTTCTCAACAATGCCAAAATGAGAACTACTATCTGTTTCAAAAGTGTTTCTTGGTACAGCTCTCAACCTGTCTTTTTAATGTTTGATTCATTCCCCCTACCTGACCCACACCTGGTCTCCATGGGGTATATATCACATTTAATTTGCAGAAACTTAGATATTCCTTGGGTTACTTTTACTACCAAATGAGGCCCTCTATCTGACAAGAGTTCTCCTGGAATACTAAATATTGCAATTATTTATTTTAATAAAATTTGTTTGCTTCTCTTGCTTTGTTGGTTTGGCATAGGAATGCCTCAGATCACCCTGAAAAGGGTGCCAATAAATACCCATAGATATTTATACCACTTACACTTCAGTAATTCAGAAAAATTGATTTGCCAGGATTCCCTGGGTACAGAATCTCTTTTTAACTGAGGTCTCCTTTGCATGTTACAATTATTTTTAAGACAAATCCTGCACTTCTGGACAGTACTTTGGCAACCCACTAATTTCCACTGATTATCTTCTTCCACTTTCAACAATTCTGTTACCGTATGACTAGTCCTGTGTGCTTTTTCCATAAACTGTTTCATTATTGCAGGGGTAAATTCACTGTCTATGAAGTGTTACCCATCATCCTTCAGTACAATTTCACATCTCCACTAAATTGTCCTCATTTTTTTGTATAAACAGGAGTCTTAATATAAGAACTTCTCAGAAAGTAAATTTCCTATAGTTACTGACAATGTCTTCTTGGTAGCTTCATCTGCTGTTCTATTCCTTTTGATGACATCAATATGTCCAGACCAGTAGGCCTTGCAGTGACTTACTGCCAATTCTTTTGGTTTAATAACTGCATCAAACAATCTCCTAATTTCTAATTTTTCTTAACAGGATTCCCTTGAGATGATAGCAACTCTCTTTCCTTCCAAATAGCTCCATGGGCATATGTATCACTGCAAAGGTATATCTCAAGTCAGTAAAAATGTTAGATCACTAACATTTGACGGCTCTAATGCTTGAGTGAGAATGATTAGGTCAGCTCTCCAAGATGATGACAAAGCTGGCAATGGTCTTACCTCTATTTTTAATTCCAGGGTTAAATTTCATATCCAGACTTTCTGTTCCCCCTTAACTACAAAGCTATTTCCATCAGTGAATAACATCCAGTCAGGGATTTGCAGAGGGGTACCTCTTAGGTATAACCATGAAATACACTTGGAATACACTTGTTCAATTGCTTGCAAACAATCATTAAACACCTCTTCTCTCTCATTTACATGTAAAAGGAATGCAGGATTTAAGACATTTTCAGTCACACCATAATCTGCATTTTTCTTTGGTACACACTGTATCCCTCTAGTCCCAAAAATTAAACAAATCAGAAGTTCTTTAATTACATTGACCAGTGATATCTGCTCCCAGCAGTAGTAAATTACTGATGAGGGCCTACTTTGCCATGTTTATCCAGTACAGTACCAAACAGTGAAGAACTCTTCTTGAACCCTTGGGAAAACATAACATAGCTAAGTGTTTTGCTGTTGGATTTTATCATCCAGAAGCAATCAAATTTTGGCTCTCTTCTTCCAAACATGCAAAAGCATCTTTTAAAATGTGAGAAACGCTCACAAGGCAGTAACTTAGGCTTACCTAGGCAAGGATCCCAGCAAACAGTATTTTATTTCGCTTTTGTAAGGATGGGCATTCTGCAAGCAGAAGCATCTGCTGTAACAAAAACAAGCTCTTGTTTTTGCAGAGTACATCCCCAGCCAATTCCCATGCACATCCTCTACCTACTTGACAAAGTTCATCCCTCTTTGTTTATCCAAGTAAGCAGAATCCTCAAGATAGTCATCAAGCCATTATGTCCCTTCCGTGTATCTGCCAGATAGTTTTGTTTCTTCTTGTGCAGCTCTGTGTACAAATGTATGTCTTATAGCTTTATAACCTTTATATATAAACTTTATATACTTTATATATAAACTTTACTTTATATATATATTATATATAAAGTATAAAGTATTAAATATATATATATATATTTATATATATAGTTTATATTTTAAACTATACTTTATATATAAACTTTATAACCTTTATATATAAACTTTTATAACCTACCTTTGGTTGCCCACCCTCCCCCCAGCGATCTCCCCAGGGGAACCAGCCTCCCCTTTTATCTCTCAAGAATGTGCATTCTCTATTCTTTAACCAAAGATAAAAACTTATTTTGTATCAAGGATTCTGAGGTAAGTCCCTTTGGTACAACATTATATGATGCAGAAACAGTATGTGGTTTCCCACAAAATCTGAAACTATAAAATAGACATTAGAGTCAACTGGAGGCTTCAGTGGTTTGGTACTACAAGATGCACATCAGTAACTATTTGATCTACGGCTCTTAAATCTTGCACAGATTGATGCTCCTGAGGATGTGGCTTCATAACTGATAAGACTGGAGTATTATATTTAGACTGGCATTCTCATAATAATCCATACTTTAGAAAATTCTCAGTTACAGGTTCAAGCCCAGTATGAGCCTCCAGTTTCAGGATACTGCTTTCATCTTACTTGTTTAGCTCTTGACTTCAATTCTACTTTTACCAGTTTGGCAGACTTGATTCTCCCAGGCTTTTCTGTTGCCCATATGAAGAGGAATACTGAATCCATAATTTCAGATTTACTTATCTTTCCTCACTTTCTTCTCTTAACAGGTTCCTGTAAAAATCAAACATGCTTGCTAGGCACTATCTTGAGGAATGTGTATCCAAATCTTGTCCTTATCAAAACTTCCATGAGCTTCTAGCTTGTTCAACAAATTCCATCTCATGAGATGTAAGTGGCACATACAAACAAGTTTCACACATTGATTTTGACAGGATCATTACTGCAGCTCATGGGGTAAATACTTGTCATCCATTCTGGCCACTGTGAATCATTCCCAAGATCTTCCTCTCAGTGTTCCTCTTCCTTTTTGATTTGTGGCTTAGGCTATAACTGTTGCCAAAAAGCTTGCCTGTATTTTATTATTCTTTTTCTTATCCTTTTGTTTCTTTCTCTTTTCTACTTCCTCCCTGATGTTGTATATCTCATAATTGATTTCAACCAACTGCTAAACAGACATCCCTGAAACCCCATCAACTTTCTGCAACTTCTTTCAGATATAAAGGACCAACTATCCAACGGACATCTGAATCATAGTTTCACTCTCTTTCCCTTCTCGGTCCAAATCCTTCTAGATGTCTCACATACCTCTCATAAAATGCTGATGGATCCTGAGTCAGGCTCTGTGTAATCTGATATAATTTGGATATATTATTTGGTATGGGTACCCCATGTTATACCCACATGTGGGAAATGACATATTGTTTTTCCGTAAGTAATAAAATGTTGGACCAAAGGGATATACCTCAGGACCCTTGATACAAGATAAATTTTTATCTCTGGTTAAAGAAAAGAGAATGCATATTCTTGAGACATAAGAGGAGACTCTGACTGGCATGTTAATTTGTGTACTTCTGTCCCCTGGGGAGATCGCAGGGAAGAGAGTGAACTAAGAAACAAACTTATCTAGCAGACATGTGGTGGGAGATAATGGCTGGCAACTGCTTTATGGATTCTGCCTACTGGGGAAAACAAAGAGACTTGTCATCTACCTAGTAGCAAGTGTCAGATTGGTTGTGAACATGGAGTACTCAATCAACAAGGAAATGGGAGGAATTCTTAGCATCAGGGGAGCAGAAGCTGTGATGTGATTTTGGTTGTGTGCTGTTGCTAGCAGGACACTCGCCATTGCAATTGCAAATTAAAACTTTTTCACAAAATATCCAGCCTCAGAAAAATCATCTGACTTATTTCTCAGATATATTATATTAACTGTTAATTCTTTTTAATTGTTAGCTGCCCGTCATCAGTATTTAGATACCATTTAGATTTTCTTTCAGACATAAACTGTTCTGGATTTTCCCTTGCATTTATCCACCTGTTTTCCTCATTAGTTTTCTCTAAAACCAATGGTTTTTCCTCAGAGAATAATAATGTACTCAGCAAAACCCGTATACCTTTCCAGTCCAGATTACAATTTAAAATAACTGTTTGAAGGATTCCAGGATTCCATGAACCCTCACCAGGTTTTCCCTATAGTGTAGTTAGTGATAATTCTGATATTAACAATTTTAAACTCTTTCATTTGATATAAATTTACAGTTATTAAGTTATTATATTATTAGCAACGTGAGGTTTTGTGAAAGAATTTGCAAGCTTATTGAAAAGGGGGGAGGAAATTTGAAGTAATTACACAAAATATTCTGTTAATACATCTTTATATGGATAACCACTGAATTGTTGTATAATATGAATAATGCCTCCTTAAAGTAGCCCTTAGATGCTGTGGTTAATAATTGCAATGCAACACTGTAGATGGGGAGGCAAGTTGTAAGGCTGTTCTGCTTTAACAAGGCAAAAGAAACACACAACAACAGTAAAACTGCATGCAGTCCTCGTGAACAGTTAGACTTACCAACATCAAAAGAACCCAGGACCCCCAGATACACTCTGCTCTTAGTTATTAGTGTATATAACCAAATAACAAATATCAGCTAATTATTAAACAAAAAAAAAGAAGCCCAACAAATCTAAGCCTCTTATTTCCCCCAACATCATGAATTCAGTATCTTGATTTAAGCATTGCACTTCAGTGTCATTTAATGCATCAGCGGGGTGAGAATCCAACTAAGTTTTCGTACAAAAGATCAGTGTGTGTTGGAGTCCAATCACTCTCCCACTTCCAGCTGGCTGCAGTGATTCAGGCAAGGCCACACAACTGTCCCATCCAAGTCATCAGAATATTGTTGTCCGAAAGGTGGGATTCATTACCTGGTGTGCAGTAATCTAATCTCATACACAGACATGGTATTGATTTATTGCAAGGTTGTTCAAATCTGGGTGCTAGGTGACAAAAAACTGCAAAACTAGCACAGTCCAGGATTTTTGCAATGCTGTTTTATTTTCCATACTTTTTATCCCTTGACCACTACCCTGTGTAGGAATGGAATGTTGTTTCTGCATTAGAACTAACAAGATAAATATTTTTACTAATAGTTCTTTCTTTCGGGGGCAGGGTGGAGAGGGAAACGGGAGGGATAAATGGAGGGGCATAGTCTTTTTACTTCATCAGTTACTAATCATCTTCACACGTGCTCAGCAGATAGATGAAGTAATTTATAGTCACAGAGATTAGGTAGATGGAGTAATTTATAGCTACAAATACTGCAGCTCTTGTCTGTCCAGCCATCTGGAATACCTCTGAACCTTGAGTTAAGTACAAGTTAGACATCCCACTCCTAAACTGTGTGACAAGGATTTCAACAGGCTTGTTATGCTGAGAAACATATGGTTTTGGACATTTCGTGCTGGACAGACAAGACCGTAGTGATAGAAAATTTAAGGAGGAAAAGTAAAATTAGCAATATACATGTTTAGATAGCAATAATTTATGTTTAGCCAATATCCATATTTTTAGTAAAGCATTGGGAAGATCTGAGAACCTGAAGTACTCAGCCAATGAGGAACCAGGGGAGTAAAAGATAAGCATCATGTAATAGGGCATAAAAGATGCAGCAGTGTCTCTGCAGGTGTGCTTCTGCTTGCCGGATGCCCGCCATTGCAATTGGGAACAAAATCCGCTTTTATCAGAGATACCATCCTGATAAATTATTTGGATATTTCCAACACCTCATACAGCCTCCAGCCTAAAATTGTTTAGTTAAAGATAGGGCTAATCTCCCTACATGAAGGCTAATTTTTTCAAGATGCTCCTATCTCAAACAAAGTTTAGTCATCACAGTTTGATTGAGAGTTCTTCTCCTTAATCACATTAGCACTTTCAAGGATGGTCAACCTGACCTAGATAAAATGCATTTGTTGTATTAAATGATAAACATACAAAGATTTGTAATTTTTGTAGGTTAGTTCTTACTCGACTGACATTATGTACTTTGTTTTGAGAATTAATTATACAAAAGATTCTGTTAATATATCCTCATGATACCAGTGAATTTTATAATATGATTAATGCTTGCTTACAACACCACAGTAGCCTTTAGATGTTGTGGAGGATAACTGTGATGTAACATTGAAGATGTAGAAGAATGTTGTAACACTGTTCTGTTTTACAAGGCAAAAGAAAACACAACAATGGAAAAACTGTGCCTGTTTTGTGGAGTTCTTATCAATTTCAAAAAGAGCCAGGACTCCCACAACAGGCTCAATTAGCCTAAAATGCGACGGACAAGTATCAAGATATTCCCCTTAGTATTTCTTATCTGGCTCCGCAGAATCTCCTCTTGTTGCTCTTGCATTCCACAGCAATTTTTGGTTGAAACAAACCAAAGTTTGAGTGTTTTTAAAAGACAAACACTGTTGGAGGAAATAAGGAAGGCTACCCCAAGGACTAACAGTGGACCATCACAATACTAGAAGGACCCTAGATGACATGGAAGATGGCCACATAAGGCTGTATCTGTTGGGCAATCATTGGGAGTGAATAGGACAATGATTTGGGAAACATAATGAATATGTAATACATGTGACAGATTATAGTGCACAAATGATCAATTGGGAGAGCATTTCTGAGGAGTTATCCCAATGCTACCCCAGTACTGCCAATAAGAATATGTGCCTTATTTGTGGATAAAACTTTTGCTGTTAAGTCTCTCTGCATACATTTCTTCAAGTCAACTTTTTTAGTATTATTTTATTATTATTTCTAAGTTCCCTCGAAAAGCACTAAAGTACATATCACAGAGTACTGTGTGTGACAGTACACTTATCTCAAATATTTCCAAACCTGCTTTAAAATAAAAATTTTCAGGATGAAAATGAGCATCAAGTGTTTGCAAATTAAGTTGCTCACCAGGCTTCTCATGTTTCACAGTCCATCTAAAAACAAAAATGAAGGAAAGATATATTTTGGAGTACTATTTTCCTTGTCTGTTTTTTTTCCTACCTACAAAAAAAAATCCACACGAAAACAAAAAAAAAAAACCCTGCTATACTTTGTAAATCAAAAGCCTGATGACTGTTACTTCTATGTATAATTGAAAGAGAGAAAGGAAGATAAAAGGGTGAGAGGAGAAGGGTTTAAATTTCTGCAATACTAGTATAATTCATTTAGTATTCTCTCTTGCTGTGACCAAAAATGTCTGTGAATAAAGGTCTCATCTTACATAACAGAAAGCCATACCTGTTTCAACAGGATGTCTGAGTAATGTCAGTGATTTCTTTTCAGGCACATTTACTAGTTTATCATTCCTTGACACATAGTAAGGGATCACTTACTTACCAAATAGATGTAACTACAGTAACAAATTAAGAATTTTGCTGATTGGATGAAAAATCTAATCACGGATTGAGAATAAACTATGAAAAAAGCAAGTTTGCAACTTCTCCATATTAACCAAATACTGGAAATTAGAATCTTGTCTTATTTACAGGTTTTTATAGTAAACCCATCAGCTCTTTACTATAAATGGTTCATTTTTGAAAGTCTTTTACTGAATTGAACTCACTGAACCCAACAAACCTAAGGCCGAACTAAAAAAAACCTCTCCAACCCCAGAGAGTTTTCAGGTTTTACTACAATTGACTACTATCATTTTAATTTCTTTTAAACATGATATCTCACCTAATTTTCACACATTTTTCAATTTTAAATAAAGCAGACACACTGAAAGCCTGACACTGTAAGCAAAACATGTTGAGCAGAAGTCACTGTCTCTGACAGAAAAAAGTAGAAATGTCTGATCCAGTATGAGTTTTATTTCAGTAGACGTTGGAGCATTTCTCTTAAAAGGCTTACTTTATTCAGCACTTCCTGATATTTGCAAGCATTCACGTGAGGCAATTTTTATGGTAGATCACATACATTTGAAGCTTATTGCTATTGTACTGAAGTTATTAAAAAATAAATGGTTGATTCCTGCAAGCATGACACATTGCATCAATGCTGAAACCATCTGATAAAGCAAACTTCTTGGAAGAAGGCCTATAGTTCTCTTGATTTAAATAAGACCTCTCTTATTCAAGCAACTTACTTCGAAAAGACAAACTGACTGGAGAGCCAGCTAAATAAAATTGCTTCATTAAGGCAAAGCTAAAGCAGAAGTGGCTGATTGATCTCTGCATTTCAAGTCAACAGGCTAAGGGGCAAGATGTCTTTCATCCTTCAAAATCAGATGTTCCCACTTGATTTCTGAAGTTTTTTGGCTCTATCAAAAGGAGAATATAATTTTTCAATAATTAAGGCTAATTCACTTTAAGCTGGGGGAGGAGATCAGAAAAACAATGCTTTTTGAAATCAGGGTGAACTTGGTTCCTATCCAAAGCTACCCAATAGTACTGAAAGCTTGTGGAAGAGTTTGGCACTCCATCTGCAGAAGAAATAAGTGTTACACCAAAGCACTAAAACTTTCTAGGAAGTTTATGTACAGGACTCGTTTTAAAGAGTAAGTTAAAAGACAGCTCACAGAACCTTATATATTGGGCTAAGCTGCATCTTAATTTCACAGCATGACAGTCTTCAATCAGATTCTACTCAAGCCTTAGGTCATTGGAAGCCAAAGAGTGGGTTTTGGCTCTTTTCAAGTACAGAACTTCGTTTTATACTGTTTAAATAGAAAAAAAAAAAAAATTGTATCATGTACAACACATTTTCCATTCACTTGTGTTATATTTGTGTTTAACACTCTTCGGACTGCTGCCCCTCATCTAAAAGTCCCTGAACTTAACTCTAACAGTCCAACAGATTACAATCATCTGTCATCAGGCAACTGCTAAACAACTATCTTGACCCAGCTTTCCCCCAACTGACACCTCAGATATCTTCCTTCAGCCATATGGAAGCCAAAAGGTGGGAGCACCCTGAATAGTCCATCTAGACCGTACAAGGAACTTGTAACTAGCTTGTTCATTCTAAAATCTGGGATTTTAGAATCATAGAATCACCAAGGTTGGAAAAAAAACTTCAAGAACATCTATTTCAACTGTTCACCTACGACCAATCTTTCCTCACTTAACCCATGTCCCTTACTACAATGTCTAAACGTTTCCTGAACACCTCCAGTGACTGTGATTCAACCACCTCTCTAAGCAACCTGTTCCAGTGCCTGATCATTCTTTTGGAGAAGTTGTTTTTCCTGTTATCCAACCTCAACCTCTCCTGGTGCAACTTGAGGCCATGTCATCTAGCCCTATTGCTAGTTACATGGCAGAAGAAGTTGACACCCACCATATCACAACTTCCTTTCAGGGAGTTGTAGACAGCTAAAAGGCTGTAGACAGCTATAAGCTATAACCCTGAGACTCCTCCAAATTAAACAATCCCACTTCCCTCTGCTGCTCCTCATACGACATGTGTGCCAGATCCCTTATCAGCTTCACTTTCATCCAGGAGATACATTCCAGGACTTTAATATCTGTCTTGTGGAGATAGGCCCAAAACTGAACTCCAGCTGAGGGGGATGAACACCACCCTGCTTCTGCTGGCAACACTACTTATAATACAAGACAGGATGCCATTGGTTTTCTTGTCCAGCTTGGCGAACTGCTGGCTCATGTTCACCTGAGTGCTGACCAACACTCCTGGATCCATTTCTTCCACACAGTCTTTCAGTCCTCTGCCCCAAGCCTTTAGCATTGCCTGGGGTTGTTGTGGCCAAAGTCCAGTATCTGACACTTGAGCTTGTTGAACTTCCTACCCTCATAGAGATTGACAGTTCCTCCCAGCTGGGTATCATCTGCAAACTTACTGAGGGTGCACTCAATCCCCTCATCCAGGTCATCAATAAGGACATTAAATAAGATGGGCCCCAGTACCAACCCCTGGGGAATATCACTCCTTCGTGAGCACCAGCTGGATTTAACTCCACTGTGACGCCATTCTCTGAGTCCAGCCCTCCAGCAAATTCTTTACCTGTGTTGAAAATTTCCAAATAATTTTTTCAGGATGGTATCTCTGATAAAAGCAGATTTTATTCACGATTGCAATGGCAGGCGTCCAGCAAGCCAGAGAGCGCGCTTATGGACACAATGACAGCATTTTGTACCTTGTTTCCTCCCCTTACCTCTCCCCCTCCCATTTCCCTGTTGGCTGGGAACTCCAGGTTCACAATCTTATTCAAGGTTTACATCTGTTAATTACTTGTTAATCCGTGTGTTATCTGGTGTCAGTCAGTAACACTCTTCTTGTTTCCAAGATGTCTCAGTGCTCTTCTTGTTGTACTGATAGGATGATTTTCTTCGAAGACTTTGTTAAACAAAGAGCACCGAGGGGAGGAGGGGGGGTGCCAGGCCTTCCTCAATACCTTCATCAGGCACTCCCTAAGGCGTGTCATGTCTTGTCCTTTTAATTTGTGCAGGACATTCTTGCACTGTGTGTAACATACACTTTCATGCTGGATATACATTAGTTGTTGCTAGCTTATATATGTATGTTGTTAATTAACTTCTCAAATTCTTTATTACTAGGGTCTTGTCTGTCCAGCACCAAATATTAGTATGGCTCAGAGGCATTTCAGAAGTCTGGACAGACAGGAGCTTCAGTTTTTGTGCCTGTAAACCTACTCCGTCTATCTAACCCCAATGATTATATATTACTTCTCCTATATATTGAGCACGCATTCCTGGGGAGGGTTCATCTAGAGGAGAAGTGATGAAAATTATTGGACACTCTCGAAAAGAACTATGGTAGCAGAGACCATAAAATAAAAATTCTTATCTTGTTCTAATGCAGAAACAACATTCGATTCCCACTCCTGTACCTTTTCAGGTAACAAGCTGCCAGCTTCCTCAGGAGAATACACTGCCAAAGACTTTGCTAAAGTCTAGGTAGGCTACATCAACAACCTTTTCCTCATCTACCGTTGTGTGGCAGATCACTTGATCACAGAAAGAGATCAGGCTTGTCAAGTACTGTCGCTCACATGCAGACACACAACTCTTTCTTGTTTGTTTCACTGTTCCATGGATAACAAGAACAATCTTGAAAGGAATCCTATTTGAAACTACCCTATTACAGTTACACATTACACTGCTTCTCCTCCAACAGGAAGTCAGCTAGCACAAAATGCAGTCCTCTATTTTGTCTTTCTGATATCACTCTACAGTCAAAACAAAAATATGACGCTATTTCCCGAATTTCTTCTGAGTTGGCCTCTATTACTTACACACCTTGTCTAGCCACGTGATATGCAAGGAGCCCGCCCCAACTTGGTCTTCGCTGTACAAGCACAACTACTCATCATTTCTCAGAAACTGAAACATCATTTGGAGTATAACACAGGGCTCCAAGCTTGTACCCAGACAGTGCTAAATCACTGTCTGTATCTGGTTGAGCTGAAGCAGAAAGTCACACCCAAAACTTCAAGGGTTAAAGAGAAAGATTTCACCTTGCCTAAAGGTAAGACAAGAGCTGTTTGCAATACAGAAGAATGAGTAAATGACCTTGATGGGCAGTCTGTCTCCAATTTTCTCACTGGACTGGACATTCTTTCCAGCCGGCTCAGGGATCAGCCACTGCTGATGAGTCTAGGATGGAAAAGCATGATGTAATTCTCTTTCTGTGCAATGTAACAGCATTCTTTGGTGGACAATGCCTACCACTCAGGGACCAAAAGCATGTTCTGCTAGCTCTGGATGAGCCTGATCTGGATGGATTTCCAAATTTCCTTCAAGGCATCTCTCTTTTGTTCCTGGAAGTCAACCATTAAGAATTGCCATGACAGCCCAGGATCAGAAGCAATCTTTTATTCTCTCCCTCAACTACTCCAACCACTTTTTAAGCTAAGGGCTCTTTATCTTGGTACATGAAAATATTAAAAGATTGCAGGTTTTGCATGTAAGTATAGGGTCTGTATATAGCAAGAGATAAATGCAACATGAAAGAAAAGTGTAAAGATCCAGACCAGATACTTGGACAACAAAACTTCTCCTTACTGTGGGTTTGGGTTTTTTTTTTTGTGTGTATGTGTGTGTTGTTGCTTTTTTTGTTTGTTTTGTACAATTCTCCTTACTGTGTTTTTTCTTTCATACACATACTTTGTCCTAATGCTCTTGCAAAATTCTTTAGTCACCTTTGCAGAAAAAATATCCTTAAATTGTAGCCTGCATCCCAGGGTCTGCTCAGAGACCCCCTAAGAAACTTCAAGAGATACAGCCAATATTTGACAAAATTATGAACTGTGAAATTAATACAGACATGACTAAAGTTATGAATGCTTCTTTCTTGTTTTCCCATTTTCAAGCAAGATGTACATGCTTTCACATTCATATTGCAGTATTTTCTCTCAAATGACAATGGTTGGGAATTCGGACCTCATCCATCACACTTACCAATGCCAAACTTAGAGAACCCAAACGTGTACTTGAAATAATTTTTACAGATCAATTTTAGTTTTTGTACACTATACCTGTATCTCCCAGTCATGTTCTACACATGTTAATTTTTAGCAGCTCTGGTCATTCATTAAACTTTGTCTTACAAAACAAAAACATGTTACAGACGGCTAGGTCCTACGCATGCGCACTACGAACGGCAGCCCTAGCGGGCGGGAGCGCACTTCCTGCGTTGCTGTCGCAGTTCAGGCACCACAGTGCGCCTGTGCGACAGCGTGGAGGGAGCGGGGGAGGGCACGGCGGCGGAGGGCGGGGCTAGGCCCTGTGTTTTGAACGACTCTATGCGGTTGGCTCACTATTTGGCAGGAAGGTGAGGAGGCCTCTTTACTGGCGGCTGAGCTTGCGTAGGGAGAGGGGGGATCCAAATGTGGCAGAGGCGAGCAGGAGGCAGCGGTGGCGACGGTGGAGGGGTGCAAACAAGACAAGGGGAGCGGCCGTCCACGCTGCCGCCGCGGAGGAGCTGAGCGGCCCGGCGAAGCAGGGAGCGCTGCGGCGGTAGCGGTGGCATCCCTGGGCCGCCCGCCTGGCACCCCCGGGCGCCCGTCCCGGCGGCAGGTGAGCGAGCGGGAGGGAAGGGGGGTGGGGGGGAACGCGGCCCGTCGCGCCGCCCTTGGCCGGGCCCGGCCCAGTACCGGGCAGCGCCGGAGGGAGTCGCTGTGGGGGGACCGCCGCCACCGCTTCCAGCCTTGCATTGCCTTCCTACCCTCCCTCCCCCGGGCCAGCGCTATGTGCGCGCCCGGGGCACCCACACCCTGCCCCCAACGCGCGCCCGGCACCCCTTCCGCTCCGCCTGCCCGGAAGCCAAGGGGAGTGGGCGGCTGCTTGCCCTGGGCTATAGCCCTGTAGCGCCCTGCCGGCTCCCGGCGGCCCCCACCCTTCCTGGCTCCGGGGAACAGCCGTTTTCCCCGCCGCGGTTTCAGTACCCCCTTCCCTCTGTGGCTGTTGTATCGCGGGCTGGGGCCCACTCTGGGGCACCCAGCGGCTAGCGGGGGCGGGGAGCAGCGCTGCCGGGGCGAGGGGTGTGCGCTCGTTGGGGCCGGACTGGCAGCGGCGGACTGGAGGCTGTGGTTGCGGGAGGCGGCGCGCCGGCGCTTTGGTGTGCTCTGGGCTGGCGGCCACCGTGAGACACCCGGACGTGTGCGTGAGCGCGAGGGTGTGCACTGCGCCCGGCGGTGCGCGGTCCTTTGTCTCTTGCCGCTGCCGCCTCTTCCCCCTCCTCCCACCCACTCTTCTCTCGCTCTCCTGTGCGCTTCTCCCCTTCCTCCTTCCCTCTCTCTTCATCCCTGCTTTGCCCCCTCTCCCAGACTCCAAGCGCTGCCGCAGCTGCAGGTTTGTAAATACTCGACCAACACACACACATACAACATGGCTGACGTTCGCCCTGCTCCTCCGCCGGGCTCTCCGCCTTCTCCCTCTGCCTCCGCCGCTTAAGCCTCTCCTCCATGTAGGCTTTGTTTCTTCCCCCTCCCTCCTCAGCGCCCTTCAAAAAAAAAAAAAAAAAAAAAAAAGGAAAAACAGTTCACCCTCCTTGGTTACACGCATGGTGGGATTTCAAGGGTAAGGATCCTTGCTTTGGGTGCTTTCTCCGTTCGTTTTGCAGTTTACAACAAAATGAAACCTAAAATCAGAGCGGGTTTGGGAACCTGGCAAGGCTGGGGGAGGGCAGGAGGAAAGGGGAAAGCTGGATGAGTCCTGCAGAGAGGCTTGTTTGGAATGTGCGTATCGTTTTCTCTTTTTTTTGGGTGGGGGGAGGCTGATGCACCACATTGCTGGCAGAGATGGAATACTGTGTTACTCTTGTAGAATGATCAGGGGCTCTTAATTTCAGGGTGTAGTTCAGTTTAATGAACAACTTGGCACAGTCACGTTTGAAAGACCTGAACTAGTTGAGTCAGAACAGGCACTGTGTAGGTAAAAGCAGTACCACAAGCTTTTTGTTGTATTGCATTCTGTGTTTCATCTTGTCAGTTTCTCAAACAGCTGGCAAATCTTGGAATACAAACAAGAATTAACACTTACCAGGCCTTTGTGTTGGTAGTTTTATGTCACAGATTAATTTTCCCTTCTGAGAATGATGGCAAACTGAAGTACTTTGTCCTTGTTGAAAGAAACACTGCTTTCCAGCTTCCTTTTTTGTTGAAAAGGTGTGGCTTAAAGAGCTCCTCAACTAAAACGAGAAAGCATATTTCCGACCTCATCTACCACCAGAGGAGCGTTCAGTTTAGTACCCCCGACCTGAGTTATTGAGAGCACCTCCTTCTGGCTTCGTTGAAAGTTGCTTATTTTATTGCTTTCTTGCAGGCTAAAACAAAAATAAAGTTATTTGTTGGACTTGTCCAAAATGACCTGCTGCAGAACCGATTTATATGTCAATTTTAATTGTAGGTGTGAATGCTGAAGGTGCAGGGATACTTGCCTCTGCTTTGAAGGTGTGTTACTGTAACTCATAGTAAACATTTAATTCTTTAAATATAATATTTAAAGACATGGGCTTTATTCCAAGCCTACAGGCATGGATAGCCACAGCTTCTCTTAATACGTGAGCATTGCTTTAAGTAACAAATGCCATAGGTCTGTAATCTTTGTCTACTTTGCTTTGGAAGTTTCTAGTAGATGAGCACTGGGACAGCATAGTCATATGATACGTAAGTAGTTACTTAATTTTAGTACTGAAGTGTAGTATCACCTATAAATTCTTCCTAGTTTTGTAACATTTTTTTCTTTTCTTTTTTTTTTTCTGTGCTCATGAACAAGTGTTAACTGGGCACAAGGAGAAAATAAATGATGGTAGTGAGTTTACAGCAATGTAAAACTTGGCTGGAGTCATCCAGGTTAGAAGACAATTTCAGAATGTGTGTCTACTTCATGGCTCCTGAGCCAACTGTGCTACTCAGATGGAAAAGCCTGAGCAAAAGCTTGTAACATTGTATATCACTAGGTTCCGCAGCAATTACAATTTGTTTACATTCAGCAACCTGTCCAAGAAGGCAATGCTGGTAATGCCACTAGAATAGTTTACTTGTAGGTAATATGTTGTTCTTTATTATAGCCACTAAATTTTGCAGTCACGCTGTTCTGCTAATGTGTGAAATGTTTCTAAAACATTTGAGATATGCAGCTCCTGCCCCTAGAATAGGTTTTTGGCTACTTAAGCTGGTCTTTAGGGGACCGAACAAAATGGTCAAAATGTGCACAATAAAAATACACTGCATACAACGCATCTGTTAAGACAATGGTTAGTCTGAAAAGCGTGTAGTACTCTGTGATGTTTTAGTTTTGTTTCTAGAAATTATTCCGTGAACTTCATTTCCACTTTGTTGAAATTGGTTGTTTGACACATAGATGCTAAATCTTCTTTTCTGAAACTGTTCTCTTTCTCATATTAGGAAATAAGCCTGAGAGAGAAGCCTTTGTGATCAGTTTGTTGGTTATGTTGGAAATAAATTGATTTATTTTTGCAAAGTAGCATTTCTCAGTGAATTGTTTTAAGTCATGACTCAAGGTAGTTCTGAATATCTGAAATTACCAGTTAAATTGCAGTTTCTTAAGGTGACACATACCTTTAGTTTATCTCATGCTTCAATATTTTCAGTGTATTATTTTGATTTATGTAGCATTCTTATGTTGACTTCTTGTCCTTTACCTTCATTGCTTACAGTTGCCAAACTGTGCTCTGAAGAAAAGACCAGTCTTGGTGACATGCCTTCATTTTGTTTTGCCCAACTTACTTTCAGCTCAGACTTGACTTGCTAATCATATGGATCATATGGGCATATGAATATGTTTTTATAAGTTACTCCAGAACTGATGTGACAAATAGTTTGTTGTTTGTTTGTTTTTTTTAAAGTGTTTGTTAACTGAAGTTAACTAAAGGATAGAATCATTGTAATGGAAAGTTATTTTCTATAATCAGACAGCTGCTTTTTTGTAAGAGGTATGAGAGGTTTTTATTAGTTTTTCTCATTTTCCTTGTCTGGCTACTCTTCAGAATTTCATAGTTTCATTATGGGGGGGCAGATGCTGATCTTTATTGTTTTTTTCTGATGTATAATCAATGAATGTATGGATGTTATAATTAAGAAATACACAAGAAAGGATAAACAGGTTATCACGCTAAAGAAGAGCGGATGGAAAGCTTACCCTTGTCCTGAGCTTGCCAAGAAAACTTCAAGAGAAGCAACCTCCCAAAAGAGATCCTTCCCTAGTTGCCAGTTAACTCTTAAATGGGGTCTGGGAGAGGTGGAGCAAGGCTCCAGCCCCTTCGGGTAGCACAGGTGAAGGCAATTTCTTCACCTCCCAGGGCTGACTCTTTGCTCACCTCAGATGGTCGATCAGAGGTTCAAGCCATGATTCAGCAGTTCTCATACACTGGGCAAATACTTTGTGCATGGCAGGATGCTTGCTATGCAGATGCTATTTATGTATTGGCATACTGCATGACTTAAAAGAGTGGGAAATCTGACTTTACTTCCATCAGGCTTTACACTACTTCCCATTCCCCCTCATCCACATCTTTATAACATGGATAAGTGTTTAGTTCCTTGAAGCAGTGTAGTTAACTAATTTGTATTTATGTGTGTACCGTTGATTCTATTGGCAAAGAGGCCTCATATCATTAGAATACTTTTCAAATGAGGGTAAAGTTATTTAATTCAAACAATTCTTTCATGATATGGTAGTAATTAACTTCTCCTTATACTGTAAAATGTGAATTTGCTGAAGGATCTAGGAGGTGAATATGTTGAATTGCTGTGTATGCTTCTGCAGATGCACTAACATCTTTTTTGCTTTGATTTTGTAGAACTGCTAAATCCAAGTTATGTGAGGTCTTGTTTGACCTACATATTTGCAAACTGTATTGTAATTCCACAAGATGTTGTTATAAATTATAGTTATTAACTATGGTGAATAAATACTACTTGCTTATATATTCTAATATTTGCAATTATTGAAAAGTATTGGAGATGATGTTGAGGTATATTATGTATGTTATATATACATTTAATTTTTGAGATCTGTCTTCAATATAAGAGTTACTGAAAGTACTGTAAACAATTACAGGCAGATATTTATGGCTTTTTGGTAAAGGTTAGTTCCTGGGATTTTCCTAACCATTTGGTTATTGTGATTTTTGTTGTTGTTCCCATTATTTTTGAATGCTCTGAGCTTATTCAAGTTACACATTTACAAATTCTGGTGAGAGTAGTGTGCGTTTTAGAAGTAGTTGTATGGATTTCAGTGATTTAGAATGACAATTGAGCTTTAGATCTTTAATTTTATATGGTGGTTTGAACAACAAATTTGTGTCATTTCACTTGTTCCTGTGTTGTGTTTTCAATTCTGCATTTGCTGTTATGTAGCTGACTTATGGTAACTTTTTTTTTTTTGTCACTATATTGATTAATACCTCACGATTATTGATTTGGTTAAATCTCTTGCCATCTTTGATGGCATGTGGTAACAAAGCCAAAAAAAAAAAGGTACTAACATGCTTACTTCCCAGACTTTTTTGTTTGGCTTTGTGCCATACCATTGGGGAACTAGTTTAGTAAATCTAAGACTGCTTGTATCTGTAAATTTGAAAATGATTGCAAATTAAAGTGCTCTGATAAAATGTTTTGCTAAATGTATAACCAAGATGTTGTAATCGCAATATAATCAAAAGAGTAAGGCAAAAGCAAACAAGGATCACAAAAGAGAATAAGTAGAAGAGCTTACCCTTGGGTTGAGCTCACTAGAAGATACCAAAAGAGGAGGATCTCCAGAAGAGATCCTTCCCCTCTGGTAGCCAGCTCTTAAATAGGTCCAGGAGGGGTGGAGCCTGGCTCCACCCCTTCCGGCAGCACAGGAGAATTGCCTTCACCTGTGCTCCTCTGGCTGACTCAAGGCTCACCTCAGGTGATTAATCAGAGGTTCAGGCCATGACTCAGCAGTTCCCATACACTAAAATATATAAAATGTGTGTAAGGTGAACAGTGAATTTTTCTTTTGTTTATCAGTCTTCCTAGTGCTTCAGAGCTAGTCTTTGCATCCTAAGTTTCTAAAGTGACAGTTCCCCTCTGAATGTGTACCTGACCTGGTTTCAGCTGGGACAGAGTAAATCTTCATAGTGTCTGGTATTGTGCTGATTTTTGGCTTTTGGAGGAAAACAATGTTGATACACTGAAGTTTTACTTGTTGCTGAGCAGGGCTGTGCAGAGTCAAGTACATGCTAATTTCTGAGCTTCTTGTACTCCCCGTCTAAGCTAGGGGCCTAGGGGGCACAAGGAGCAGCAAGGGGACAGAACTCTATATGTAGATGCAGACATTTTTGTATTTTTATATATGAATGTACACATACATGTAGGCACATATAAATAATAGTAATGACAATAATTTATATATGTATGTCTTCCTTAACTTTCTTAACTTTTTCTCTAAATCTACAAATTCTACTTCATTTTATTTTCCCAATTCTTGATCCCACTGAGATGGAGGAAAGTGAGCAAAAGGCTGTGTGGTGTTAAGCTGCTTGTTGGGTTGAATCATAACAGTACCTTTCAACAGGGCTTTTAATTGTTTTTTTTATTTTTTATTTTTCAATCCTTTACATTGCTTGTCTTTTTTTTTTTTTTTTTTTTTTTTTTTTTTCTCCTAGTTTCCTTTTAGAACAATAAATGAATACAGGGAATGTTTGTAATTTAAATCTGTTTTAAGATCACTCTGCTAATTGGTTTGTAAAGTATAACATTGGCAATTTCACATCTAGCACTGGTGCTGCTTTTTAAATTGATGCTGCTCTGTTCAGGTGTGGTTGATTATTGTAGAAAGTAGTAATGTAGGGCCTTTTTTGTAGCATTCACTGACTTGTTCTGAAGCATGGGAAACTGTTCTAGCGGATCTAACAGTGCTGAAGTCTGCAAAATTTGACCCTCATACCAAATTCTACAAGTGCACCGTTGAACTGTGTATTTAAGTGCTACATTCATACTTCTCTTTAATACCTCTGGTACTGGCAACTCCATTACATTCCTGGGCAGCGTGTTTGATGCCTGGTTGATAACCAACCATTCAGTGAAGAAATTCTTAATGATATCCAAACAAGATACATATAGAAACATTTCTTTAGAGGAGCTCAGACCAACCATCATATTATGTTCTGAGTGGGAGCTTTTTGTGTTGATCTGGAACACTGCAGTGCTCTTCCCAAAGGGAAATTTCACTTAAGCAATGCATTCTTAAAAGCTACTGTCAGGAATTATTCACAAAAAAGCTTTCTGTAAAGTGATTAGGAATGTACTTTTGGGATGGGAGTGGAATTTACGGTCTGAGTGTGTCCTCTCTAGTAGTGTCTAAAATCCATAAAATTACTTCATATGCCGTATTTTGCTCATAAGTGATAACTATCAGGTTAAGATATGATTTCATAATTCACAAGCTTGGAAAAGACCGCTAAGATAATCTAGTCCAACTTTCAACATGTCACCACCATGCCCACTAAACCTTTATTAAAACCCTCCAGGAACAGTGACTGTACGACAGTGACTGGGCAGCTTGTTACAATGCCTCACCACTGGTTCTGAAATTTGACCTAATATCCAGTCAAGTTAGCTCAGTTGTTCTCAATCTATAATCCAGGAATTACTAGAAATGATGATGCAATCTAGGGAATATACCTATTTACATTTAATTTGACGTGCTTAAAAAAAAAATGAAATTACTTTTTTCTTCTTGAACTTTTTGTACTAATTTACATGTAAAAATAGATTTGATTAGGTCATGATCTCATACCCTCACTGGGTAAAATCTGAAAGATGTATCAGATTTGTCTGGTATTTCAAATTATTTATTTCTGTTTCAGAACTTATTCTGCTAACTTTGTGTATGTTTCCCCCATGCAAAATTCTTCCCTAATAGCACTGAAGAAAGTTAGCTGAAGTGCTATATTTGCAGTTGAAACAATTAAATATGGAAGTTTCTAGCTTTCTAGACTTAAATCGAATGTTGTGAGCTGAGGTAGAAGAGAGAATGTTCTGGAATACTTCCGTGGTGATGTTTCCCTGAGTTTGAGATAAGCATTGTCAAATACCTTGACAAACATAGCACCTGCTTTAATTGCTTTGGTCTCCAATATTCAACAGTATGCACTTTTCAGCTACCACTGATGAGTACTGTATCTGTTCCTGTATCTTACGGTCATCGGTCTTCAGCTTATATGCGCTGGTCTTCGGAAAAGTGTTTAAGAGTATGTGATCTTTTTTTTTCTTCTCTTTCTTTTTCTTCCCATGAATGGTACTAACAAACTACAGAGCTATATCTAGGAGGGTGTAGCTCATTCTCAGGAGACAGTTCAGTCTGGATGACTCTGGATGTTTACTTGCCCATCATGTTCCTGTATTTTTTATGTTTTGAGCAATGATGTGAATTGCAAAGTGGAATAAGAGTTGGGGCAAATACAGAGATAAATTTACTACTCTTCCTTTTCAAAACCTTTTTGACTGCAGAAGGCTTTATTAATGGACTTCGCAATTTTTTGTTCTGTAACTGCTTTTGGAAGGTTTTTGTCTTCCTCTTGAAAGATGACCCAAAATTTTGTTAATGATCAGTTCCATCAGTGGAACTGCAGTTTTGAGAGATCTGATCAGTTAAAAGACATTACTATGACAAGAGTATTTATAAAAAATAGCAGAAAATTCTGTCTGTCATGTGTCTTGATTACTTCGTAAGAATCTGACTTTTGAGTGCTTTTAGAGTTAAAGGATACATCAGTACTTGATATAACAAGAACCAATGTTAGATGCTCCTGCTTGATGCCATTAAGTGTAGCATTCACAAAGGTGGGTGTCTGAGTCACTGTCTCTCCTGCTGAAGGGAGGAGGAAAAAGCTTCACTTGGAGAAATCTCTTGGTCTCTTGACTGTTGGACACCTGGACTCCATCTTCTATACCTTCATTTTAAACTTTTTTTACTTCTAAAAATAAAAGCATATTATTTGGGATGCTAGCCATAATGAAGTGAGTGAAAAAAACTTCTGTTTTATATGCTGTCCTTATAGCTCAAGTCCTGAGTTAAGTGAGTATTGGCTTGTATGGAAAGGATGGTAAGACAGTTTTGTTTCATGCAGCTGAGACGTGTGGTTATGTCAACAAATAATACATGCATTGCTGAATGTATGTGGATTAATTTGAAGGGTTTTTTAATGTTTTATTTTTCCCCTTATGGATAAAACTTAGTTGAAGGAGGGAAAGTAGGGAGAGAGACTGCTGCATGTAAACATAGTTTTCAGTCATAATTAGGCCTCTGAACACATGTCAGGATATTTGGGTGGAGCTTGCACAAGGTTAGATACAGAGCATCAACATGAAAGGCAGGAGTGATCTTGTGTGCACTCTGTTTATAGATTGGACAAATAGAAATCTATTGATAGAAGATTAGCATGCTTTTATGGGAATGGATACTCTGCCTTCTGAGGTGCTATTTTCATTGTAAGATGCGTACCTTTTTCCCTTTCCGGATTTCTTTCTCCCTGTATGTGAGAGATGGTTTGTGAACCCCCTCCCCTCCCCTTTTTTTTTTTTTTCTTGGAACAAAACTTGCTTTGTGAGGCCTTTTGATGATAAGGCTTGAACTGGCAGCTGGGACTTATCTAGGAGGCGAGTGGTGAGCGTCAGTATGCCACAATACTTCTGCTTATGATTGTAAAGATAAGCAGAAGGGAGACAAGCAGTCTTTTGGGGAGCGCTGCTTGAAGGAGCTGACCACTGCAAAAGGCAGTAATGCTTGAGCTCTGGTAAATGGAGGACCACTCCCTGCTCGCTTATCTGGATGGCCAAGAGTGTACAGCTAACAAGAAGGAAAACCAAACCAACAACTACAAAAAAACCCACTGAGATTGGAGGGATAAGAGGCCCCAACTAAATTAAGTAGTTGGGGAAATTCCCTTAGGGCAAAAAAAAAAACTCCTGGGAAGGAATCCCCCGGGGCCTGCTTGCTAGTGTGCTGTGAAGCTTTTGGGCTTTCTCCCATTCCCTGTGGTGACTGGACCAATGGATGCCCTATGAGCAGTGCTGGATCCACGGTGGTGACTCTCTCTTGCATCCTGCGAAGACACCTGGCTTTTATTTCCTATCTCTTTCAGCCTATCTTCCCTTCTCATGTTTCCCTAAGCAACTAGGATTTGCAGTAAACTGATTGGGCCAATGTTTGACCTGTAGTGTCTTAATCTCACCGTCAGATATACAGATATCAAAGAATCTCCTCTCCCTCCACTAATTGGAGCAAGATACCTTCTCTATGAGTAGACTCAACCTTGATTAAATACTAAAAAAAAAAATTAGTTTCTCTCTCTGCATCTGTACTTCCAAAAGAAAGAAGACTGTGCTTTTTGTTGTCATTGTTATCATTAACTGTAGTGATTAAAAATCCCAAGAAATAAGTCTTAGTTAAATGTTTGCTAGTTGATCTTTCTATCTGACCTGAAACAGCTTTCTGCAGAGATAGCAAAACTAGAAGGGAGAGAAAACCTTTATCTAACTGTTGTTGTTGCTAAAAGTTCTTACCCTGGAGTCCTGTCTTGTTGAATGCACTTTCTTATTTCTTTTTCATTTTTGCAATACATTATTTTCATGTGTAATAAAATAATTTGAACACAAGATTTTTGACCAGAGCTTACTATCTTAGTCCAATGAATACATGTTATCTGTGAGAAAACATCACTGATTTCAAAGTAGCTTTCATCCTTAGAGGCTTGACTTTTTGCCCTCATTTTTTTTCTCTTTTCCCTCTCAACTTCTACATGTGGAGGGTTGTCAACGGTTTATGGGCTGGTCCGGCCCAGTTCCATGACCAGCAGGGTGGAGGGATCTGCGGATCCGCGCCTCTGGGAAAGGGGAAGCAGGGGACCCCAAAATACTTGGAAACAACAGCACTAATCTGAGGTGGAACAAATGATTTTACTAAATATAGTATTAGTAAAATACAATGAGAGAGAGAGAGAGAGAGAGAGAGTCTGTTTGAATTGTATAGCCCTCACCACAATGCTGGGGTGAGAAGTGCAGTCCAGTTGAGTGACTGAAGTACAGACGGCGAAGCGCAGACAGCGAAGAGCAGGCGAAGAAGAAGGATCAGGTGACCTTGCTTGGAGTTATATCCCCTTGCTGACCGCAAAGTCTCCTGGGGAAATGTAGTTCTTCTCCGACGGATGAACATTGGGCAGATATCAAACCCCACCCCCAGTGCATTACATGATGTTATGGTGTGGAATACTGATGACCAAAAATCATAAAACCATGACAAGGGTGTGTTTTTATTTTCCACCAAAAAATCAGAAAGACCTGTATGTAAGCAAAATACTATATAATGCTGAGATCTCAGGGTGCTCCTCTTTTACTTAAACAAAGCAGTATAACCTGCAGGTGAATTAAGTTCTTACCATTCCCTTTCACATTAATCCAGCGTTGATGGAGTATGTAAACAGTATTTTTTTCTCTACAGCCTTGCAGCTCTTCTATAAGTAGAATCACAGAATTGCTCAGGTTGGAAAAGAACTTAAAGATCATCAAGTCCAACAGCAACCTAACCATACTACCCTAACTCTTAACAACTGTCTGCTAAATCATGTCCCTGAGCACCACATCCAAAAGGTTTTTAAACACATCCAGGGATGGTGACTCAAGCATCTCTGTGGGGAGCCTATTCCAGTGTTTAACAACCCTTTCTGAAAAGAAGTTTTTCTGGATATCCAACCTGAACTTACCTGGGCGCAACTTGAGGCCATTTCCCCTTGTCCTGTCATCACTGGGAAGAGAACCAACCCTGCTCTCCAGGAAAAAAACATCTTGAGAGCTCTACTGAGAAGGACTGGTTGGATGGGAATATGGGCAGCCTGATATGGTGCTTGATCCCAGTGTTTGGCAGCTAGGTAATTTTTAAGGTCCCTCTCAAATGAAAGCATTCTGTGATTCTCTATGATGTATAATTACTTGGCTTATTATACTTCATGGTGTTGCTGGGTTGTTCTGGCATTGAATTCCCTAGACTGATAATGTGCCACTGCTTATCTTAGACAAAGAGTGATTTCTTTGTGAGTTAAATAAAAGTTTTTTTTAGTTCTTTGTGAGTTATAAAACTGCTGCAGAAGTTGAATGTGAATTCGTAGTAATCAACAATTCCTGAAGACTGTTGTGTCTGAGGGCTGGAAACAAAGTATGTTCTTGATTGTGGAAGTTCATGAATAAAGTTGTTGAAGCCTTAGGAAATAGTGCTCCAAGTATGTCATGAAAATAATTACTCTAGGTGACTAATGTAAAAAATTCTGAAGATTTGCTCAGAAAAATTAGGTTTACTTTCAGCTCGGTGTCGTAGTGGCTTTTCTTAGTCAAGTACATCTTTGAGAATTCAGGCATACTGGATTTGTAAGTTCTGAATTCTTTGCTCAAGAAAATTCTTTTCACTTATAGTCTACAGAGTACTGATGAAAATGGTCTGTGAAATGCAAGTCTATTATTTTTTTCCTTCCTCTTTCTGTAAAAATATCGAACTTGCATTTCTTCAATAGCAGCTATATGTAGCAGCATCTGCTAGTTTGATGTGTAGAGAGCACTGGCTGCTGGACCCTGAAAAACGTCACTGAAAGATCAAACAGCATCCTGAAGAGATGTCAACTCAAGAATTTGATTTACATACTTTGCTACCCTTAATTCAGTTTTACTTCTCCGTTACCTCCTAACAGCCAGATTGATGTGCCTTGGTCTTGCTCTTCAGAATTTTTGGGCATCCTTGTGCCTTCATTTCTCACACAACAGCAATTAAAACTTACGTCAGCAGCCTTTGTTTTGTGCCTCCTCATCACCTAAAAGGAGGCATTTAAGCAGAAAACAGAGAAGTTTCTCACTTATTTGGTTGATGTTTCCTTGCCTAATTTCCAGAGATCTGTCTTTGTAACTATTAATAAAGCATTAAACTGTCTTATGAATATATTAACTGAGCTATGTTGACTACATCTTTAAAAGAATGAGTAAGAACAAAACACTTGCAGTAGTACTTAAAGCTGCATTTACCTTAGAATGGTAGCAAACACAACGCATCAACTATGTTATGACAAAGTATCCCAAGCAGTGGTTGTTTTATGTGTGTGCTGGTTTCAGGGAGAAGAATGGCTGCCTATTAGAGATGGGAATCTAAGACAATTCATATTTGCTACAGTGCAGAAGTTTGCAACTGCAGGCAATTACAGTGACCTGTAACAACTTGTAACCCTGATGTCTGTACATGTTCTTTCCCTAGGGTTGAACACAAGACAATTTGAAGTAGGCTGAACGCTTATGAGTTATTTAAGGTTACCACTGGATTTTGGATTCAGGATTTGCCTTTGAATAAAGGTATGCAGGGAAGATACTCTGGAATTTTAATAAATACTACCTCCTTTCAAAATATTTGTAAAAGAATTCTCTTCTAGGACCTTGCATTTATTAAGTCATCAGTCACTGGAACATACATGTGAGGTTCTGTCAGCAAGTAGGTTCACGTTGCTGTTTAGAGTAACTAAGGACTTTCTGGTCTAAGGACTCTGTTGTGCTTCAGAGGCATGTTGTGTAAAGCTTCAGGAAAAATTGTAGCAGTGGGATGCACAGAGAAGTGGTACCTTAGTATTACTGGGAGATATACGAGGGAGGGATACATTTTACTATTCCTAGAGCAAGGTGACTAAACTAGCAGTTTTTGGAGTAGAAGAGTGCTGAAATCGAGCTGTTGAATTTCTGTCCTCATAATTCTACTTTTGTTAGTAAATCATACTATTCCAGAACAACAGAAGTTTTTCTGAGTCAAACTGCTTGAGGAAAGAGTGAAGAGCTCTAAAATAACTCTTTAAAAATGGTGTTCTATACTTATAGCTTCAGAGTCTATACTTATATCTTCAGAGTATTGTAAGTGTGCATAGTATTGCAGTAATGAGCAAAATGATTTTTTGGAAAATTAGTTTAGTTGTGCCAAAAAATGCGTATAAGTAAATGTTATGATTTTTCTTCCCACCTGTTGAGGGGGAAATAGATTAATAGTAAGGTTTTTTTAAATTTAAAAATCTGTGCATGGATTCACATGGAAATTAAAAGTTTATGTTAATGAATACATTTTTTATTTATGCTGTTGCAAGCTCATTTGACTTTAGCCTGTTCTTTCTGATACATCTAGAGATATTTCAGGTATTGTGTATCTGTACTTCCATTGCAACTGCAAAATTTTAGTGTACATGAATAAATATATCCGTGTTTGACAGAGTCTGCATACCATGCAAATTCTCTTGAGTTCAGAGAAATTATTTTTCTTAAGCTGTTTGAACAGAATTTGACAAGATGTAAATTTGACTTGCTTAGAAGGCTGCAATTATTGTATTCTGTCAGGACTGGACTTCTTACATATTAGTAGAATTAATCATTAAGACTTATAGCGGAAGCAATAAAATTCACAAACTTGTTAGTTAAGTCATAATTTCTTGTGTGCTGGGAAATTAAAGGAATAAGAAAGATAATTGTTTTCTAAGTGGTTTGGTTTTTTTTTTCTTTTTCTTTTTTTTAAGTTACTAAAGCAGAAACATTTGCTCCAACACTACTAGCAGAAAGAATAATTAAGTACTTATTTAATACCTCTTGCAGAAATAAAATGATATTGAATTGCAGTTTGCCTTTTGTACCGCATTAGGAGTGTTCCTCAGCATTATGGTCTTGGGTTGTTGGACAAGGACAATCACCTTCTTCCTCTCCCTGCTGGCTCCCCTGGCTGCAAGCAGACACTGCTGGCTCATGTTACAACTTTAATCTACCTTTAAGTCCTTCTCAGCAGAGCTGCTCTCAAGACTAGGAGAAGAGCTCTCTCAAAAGACTTGAGAGTTCTTCTCCTGGTCTGTGTACATATGTGGGATTCCTGCTCTCTGAGGTGGTAACAGGAATGGATTTTCTGTCTGCTGTTGGCAGTCTTAATTAGTTCACCAATTTTTAATTGTAAAATAACTTTTAACTCTTACACTGAGAATGTTGATGTTCTCATTCTGTATACCTGAAGACTGTCATTAGCTTAGTGTATGCAAACTGTCTATCTGCCCTACAGGATAATCAAATTTTAACTTTGTTTTGTTAAAGGCTTTCATGGTTGTAGAGCTGTTCCACCTTTCAAACCTGTGAGGTAGTGATGTCAACTAAGTCACTAGTGTAGTTTTTTCTCATGAGCAGTTACATATGCATGAGTGCATATACTTAAAATACCAGTTCTTGTTTTCACTAGCTCCCATCCTGAGTGCAGTTAATAATGAGGAAAATGAAAGCTTTTCAGTTCATACTCATAAAAGAAAAAGGCTATTGTGGTTAGGGCTAATGAAGTGTTACCTGAAAGAATTCTGCGTCTTAACAAAATTACTTTTAGTCCATTTTGAAGAATTTGGTAAAACTATTCAAACAATAGGGAATTTTGAAAAATGCTTCCTAAACCTTTTCTTTTGTTTTTAAAGTTGTGACTAGTGGCTTAAGGTGAAAACTATGAGTCACTGAATTTTATGTATTGTAACGAAACATTTGCTGGGATGACTGAACATTTTTTCTTACAAATAATATTTTGAAAACATTGTCTTAGATATATGAAACTATTTTTGCATGTCCTATATTGTGCATGGCTTAAACCAATTAAATACTTAACTGAAAGTGATTTGTAACTTGACCTGTCAAGCATCAGGTTAAGTTTTTGGACAAATATGGTTCCTTAATTAAGAGTCAGTACTGGGCTCTTACAGTGTGTGTGTATTAAGACCTGCTAGAGAATTTTCATTAAAGTAGTAGCTGGCTTACCTAATTTTGCTTATAGACTGTTTAAGAATGTAGATAACCTTGTGAGTTATAAATGTTACTTGATTGGTTGGAAGGTGCAAGTAGACTCATTTCAAAAGTTTGAATCGATTTGTGGAATCAAACTCTCTAACCCACGTAAGGTTATAAGAGCAGATACGTTTTTATTTCAGTGCTGCGCCACACGCTGGGTACAAGGAGGATCGCTCCTCCTAGCTGGCACACCAGAGGATGGGCTCTCGATACATTTATAAGCCAAGCCCATACATATTCTGCAGTATTTCTCAAGACCTGACACATTCATTACTTTTCCAGGAATTCATTTACATACTGTCCCTCCCCCTAGTGCATGCGCAGTAGCTTCTTCTGGTGGTCATTGGATGAAGGCTCGACGTCTTCCTCCCTACCTGGCGGTCGTCCCTGGATGAAGTCGGTAGTCTTCCTCGCTATGTCCTTCTGACCTTTGTTTGAGTTTTGAGCTCTTCTCCCACCCTGTGTGCCTCTGCAATTTCTTATCCTGTTTTCTCCCCTTTCCATTGTTATCTCATTGGCCCCTTTTGCTGACTTCCTTTTGGGAATTTGTTTGGGCTAGCATATGTTAAACTAAGCAACTCCTTCTGAGTTAGCAAAAGTTAAACTAAGCGATGCTATTTGCAAATTCCTTTTGAGTTAGCAATACCAAGCGGTGCTATGGACCCCGTACATCTTGCATTCTTCAGCTTGCTATCTCAGAACAAATTGCTTTCTCTAGTAAATGATGGAAACACCGTATATTGGTGCTCAGTTAGGAATTAACAATTGTTTCTTTTTATTGCATTTTAGGGTTAATGTGGCTTGTTTGTGGGATGATACCATGGTTGGGAAATGCTAAATAAGCTGTTTAATAATTTAGTTGTGCTGAGGTAGTATGGTGCTGTCTGTCCACGATTCTGCGTATGCTGAAAACGACTTTGTATTTAAATCTGGATGGTATTGTTTGCAATTACTCTTCTCTATCCAAGATGGACTGTTAAAATTTGTCTTTTGTTCTGGATGTGTTCTTTAAGCTAATTAAACTTATAAGAAAATTTCAATCAAAATTGTTTAATTGTCTTCATGATTATGATATAACAAGAGAAATGGGAGAAGGGTGTTGATTATTTTTCTTAAAAACCTGTAGACTGCTTTTTAACTTTTGAAACAAGTATACATGAGTGTATTTAATGTACAAAGTTTGATAAAGATGTGTGTTTTTTACTAGTGGAAAAATTAGTGAGTTGCTAATGAAAAACGTTAACTCTGAGCAATTAGGTACTGAGTAATTCCTGTTCATGCATATTTAGCAGTTGACCTGCTAGGGTTTATCAGAGGACTTTCTAAGTCCTTGCGTATGTTTTCTTTCTATCCAGCACTGTGTGGGGTGAGTATGATTGCAACCATAATCTGGGAGTGTGGTATTTGTTTTACTTCTAAAGACCAGAGAGGCTTTGTCTGTTCTGTTCTCTGCTTTATGCTTTTTTTTTTTTTTTTCTTTTTTTTTTTCTTTTTTTAACTTATTTATGGTTTTATTACTGACTGAAATTGTGAGTTTCTTAGTGGTGATGGCTAGAAGGTATTTGTGACAAGTAGCCCTCAGGAAACAGAAACCACAGGGAAGCAAATGTTGCAGCTAGTTTTGCAAGCTGTCTTAGAGAAAGGACTGCTGTAATTTCAATAGGTTATTGGTACAGGGAATGATGTAAAAAAAAAAAAAAAAAAAAGGGCGGCTGAGTGGACTGCTCATTGTCCACTGGAATTTTTCTATAGTCAGTGAGAACTTGAGTAAATGTAAGGAAGACTGGAAGCTATGAGGGGAAGAGTAATGGACGAATCTAAGGCAGTTGCTAGTGCACTAACATTTCTAAAACCACATTTGGAAAGGAGTGGAAAACTTGTTTCACTTGCATCCAGTATGCTGGGAGTGACAGATAGCTTTAGAAACTGATAAAAAAAAAATTGTTTTGACCAGTAAAGAGTCCAGCGCAGTCTAGAAGTGTAACTGATGTGTACTGAAACATGTGCGAAGCCAGATAAACTAGGTGGTGACAATGGCAGAGATTACTTAACCCATATATCTCGATAAAAGTGCTTTAATTTATGTATACAGTATAAACAGTGTCAATGGTTTATGGGCTTGTCTGCCCGGTTCTGTGACTAGTCGGGCAGAAGGATTCCTGAAGTGCACCCTTAAGGTTTATTTCACATTTAACACAGTCATTATGTGTTAATGTGGGTGGAACGAGGAGTGTCGGCGGCAATCTTAAAAGTGCCTGTAGACGCCATTTCAGAGCAAACCCTGAGCAGATCATTCTTATAGCAGAGCCTCGTGATGAGGGACCGTTCGTAGAAGGTCCAAATCGCAGCAGAAAAAAACGCATCTAAGCTCCAAGAAGCTGAGGGAGAGCGAGGCACCCTCCACCCTCGGCAGCGCGGCGGCTCTGACGTATGTGGGCGGGGTGAGGAGTGTTGGTGGCAATCCCTCCCTGTGCTAGTAAAGGCGGTGCCTAGCGAGCTCGGCGAGCTGGGAACGTGCGAACAGGACGGGCAAATACGGCACGGCAGGGCAGTTTGCACGGCAGTTTGCACGGCAGTTTGCACAGGCAGGGCAGAGCACCTTGCCATATTAGAGGGGTCTTAACATTTAGCACTTGGCACGTAACAGGTCACTTAACAGGTCGCTGGACGCACCGAGGTGCAACCGTGGTCACCGCACGGCGGCGAGCTGCTGCTAAAGGGGACATGGAGACCCAGACTGAAAGCATGAACGGCCATGCTGCAGTTCAGGTCTCAGGCTGCAGAGAATGCCTGACCTGTCACTGCTACAGGAGGGCAGCCGAGATACCAGCTGAGTGCGGTGTGAGCAGGTGGATGATCTGCTCAGCCTGGTGGTAGAGCTAAAGGAGGAAGTAGAAAGCCTGAGGAGCATCCGGGATCGTGGGAAGGAGATGATTGGTGGAAATGGCTGAAAGGATCAGGAGCACAGGTTGTGTTTTCCTCTGACCTCTCAGTTGGTGACTGGGATCTGCACAAAAGAAGGTGGGAGGACATGCTAAATAAATGGCTTTGTGAATGGTCAGGGCCTTGGGTACTATGGCTTTGGACGCAGGCTTGAGAAAGGGATGATGGTGACAGCAGACAGGAACCAACTAACTAAAAGGGCCACAAATATTCTTGGGAGCAAGCTGGCTAGGTTGGTTAGAAGGGCTTTAAACTAGATATGATGGGGCAAGGAGATGTACTGGAGGACAAACAAGCGCCTGGGAATGCTATCACCTTGGGAGGCAGTAGGGAAAAACCCCAGACTTGTCCTGGAAGTAGTAAGGAGGGGTCCGAGAAGCCTCAAGAAATGCCTCTATACCAATGCGCACAGCATGGGAAATAAACAGAAACTGTGGCATAATTGGGAAAGTATGACCTAATTGCTGTCACAGAAACATGGTGGGACGAATCCCATGATTGGAATACCTCGATTGAGGACTGCAGGCTTCTCAGAAGGGATAGACAGGTATCCTCCATGTGGATAGATTGCGAAGAGCTGTGTCTGAGGAATGGCCATGATCAGGTCGGGAGCTTGTGGGTAAAAATCAAAGATCAATCCAGTAAGGGGCAGCTAGTGACTGGAACCTGCTACTGGCCACCTGATCAGGAGGAGGCTGTTGACGATGCCTTCTTGCTTCAGCTGGAGGAGGTGTTGTGCTCACAGGCTCTTGTCCTGATGGAGGATTTCAACCACCTGGATATCTGCTGGGATAGCGGAATAGCAGGTGGCAGACAATCCAGGAGATTCCTGGAATCTGTCGAGGACAACTTCCTGGTCCAGGTAATAGATGGACCAACCTGAGGTGAAACCTTACTGGCCCAGGTGCTCACCAATGCAGAGGAGAGCATTAGAGAGGTTAAGATTGGAGGCAGCCTGGGCTGTAGTGACCATGCCCTGGTGGAGTTTGTGATCTTGAAGAATGAGGGCATGAGAACAAGCAGAGCTAGGACCCCATGCTTTAGTAGAGCAAACTTCTGGCTGCTCAAGGAACTGCTGAGTGGGATCCCCTGGGAAACTGTCCTTAAGGGCATGGGCACAGAACAAAGTTGGCAGCTCTTTAAGGACAGCCTTCTGAGAGTGCAATGGCTCTCCATCTCCCAGCAGAAAAAGCCAAACAGGGGAGGCAGGCAACCATCATGGCTGTGCAAGGACCCGCAGCTTAAACTGAGAGAAAAGAGGCAAATGTACAGAAAGTAGAAGCAGGGTTATGTATCCTGAGAGGAACACAGGGCTGTTGTCCATGTGTGTAGAGATAGGATTAGGAAAGCCAAGGCGCAGATGGAGCTGAACTTGGTGAGGGATGTGAAAGATAACAAGAAGGGGTTCTACAGGTACGTAGGCAGGAGGAGATAGGCCAAGGAGAGTGTTCACCCTCTGATGAAAGGCAATGGGGAGCTGGCTTCCTCAGACATAGAGAAAGCAGAGGTACTGGATGAGTACTTTGCCTCAGTCTTCACGGGTGGTCAGGCTTCCCATTTCTGCCAGGGCCCTGAGCCTTTACGTGAGGGTGCGGGGAATGGTTTCTGTCCCACTTAATGGGGGAAAAGTCGAGTCCTCCTCTTGAAATTGAATATGTATAAGTCCATGGGGCAGGATGATATCCATCCTAGCGTTCTGAAAGAGGTGGCTGATGTGGTTGCCAAACCGCTCTCTGTCATATTTGAAAAATCATGGCTGTCTGGTGAAGTCCCCAGTGACTGGAAAAAGGGAGACATTACTCCTCTTTTTAAGAAAGGGAGAAAGGAAGACCTGGGGAACTACAGGCCTGTGAGCCTCACCTCTGTGCCTGGGGACATCATGGAGCAGATCCTCCTAGAAGCTATGTTAAGGCACATACGAGACAAACAGGTGATTCAAGACAGCCAGCATGGCTTCATTAAGGACAGATTGTGCCTGACCAATCAGGTGGCCTTCTATGATGGAGTGATGGCTTTGGTGGATGGCGGAAGGATGGTGGAAGTCATCTACCATTATCTACCTGGACTTCTGCAAAGCCTTTGGCATGGTTCCTCATCACATCCTTCTCTCTAAATTGGAGAGTCGTGGATTTGAAGGATGGACTGTTTGATGGCAATTGGCTGGCTGGACGCAGCCAAAGGGTTGTGATCAGTGGTTCTGCGTTAGGGTGGAGGCTGGTCACAAGCTGTGTCCTATGGGGTCGGTCTGCACCTTCGAGTGCACCCTCAGCAAGTTCACAGATGATGCCAAGCTGCGTGGTGCAGTCGATACATTTGAGGGAAGGGAAGCCGTCCAGAGGGACCTGGACAGGCTGGAGAAGTGGATCCATGAGAACCTAATGAGGTACAACAAGGCCAAGTGCAAGGTATTGCATTTGAGTCAGGGCAATCCCAGGTTTTATACGAACTGGGGGAAGATCTCCTTGAGAGCAGCACTGAGGAGGAGGACTTGGGGGTCCTGGTGGATTAGTATCTGGACATGAGCCAGCAATGTGCATTTGCAGCCCAGAAGACCATCTGTGTTCTGGGCTGCATTAAAAAAGGGGTGGCCAGCAGGGAGAGGGATGTGATTGTCCCCTTCTACTCAGCTCTTGTGAGGCCCCACCTGGAGTACTGCGTCCAGGCCTGGGGCCCCCAGTACAGGAGGGACACAGCTCTTGGACTGGGTCCAGAGGAGGGCCACTAAGATGATCAGAGGGCTGGAGCATCTGTCACATGAGAAAAGGTTGAGAGAACTGTGATTGTTTAGCTTGTCAAAGAGAAGGCTCTGGGGAGACTTGATTGCAGCCTTCCAATACTTGAAGGGAGCATATAAATAGGAGGAACAGCTGTTTACCAGGGTGGATAGTGATAGGACAAGGGGGAATGGTTTTAAATTGAGACAACAGATTTTTGTTAGATATTAGGAGGATGTTTTTCACACAGAGGTTGGTGACGCACTGGAACAGGTTGCCTAAGGAGGTTGTGGATGCCCCATCCCTGGAGGCATTCAAAGCTAGGCTGGATGTGGCTCTGGGCAGCCTGGTCTGGTGGTTGATGACCCTGTGCATAGCAGGAGGGTTGAAACTCGATGGTCATTATGGTCCTTTTTAACCCAGGCCATTCTGTCATTGTCCATATACTGAAAATTGTGGGAACTGAGAAGAGCAGAGCTCTAGAGAACATGGCAAGTCTTAGTGTTTGTTTGTTTGTTTTTTTTTTATATTGGACTGGAGTTTGTCATTACCTGGCAAGTTGGGCTTAGTGTGTTACAGGAGTTTTATTAGGCAGATGTAACTAGTCACTGGTGGGGTTCTGCAGGCTCCATTTTAGGGCCTGTCTCCTTTTATATTTTTATAAATGATTTGAATGTAAGACTTGAATGCTCAAATACTACTGAAAGTGTACAGTAGTGTATTTGGAGGAGCTGTTCACTCACTTTAGGGCATGGAAGCCTTAGAACTGAACAAATCAGAGGGCCACATTAACATCTACAAGAGTGTCAGATTCTATGTCTTATTTGGCAGAGCTGGTTATGTGTACACATTGAGGGTGAGAGGCCAGAGAGCAGCTACAGAGTGGAATCTGGAGGTTTTCTTGATAGCAAGTTAAATCTGAATCAGCATTGTGCCTTGGCAGCCAAAATGTCCAAGCATACCCTGAGGTGCGTCAGGTCCAACAGTGCCCCTTAGCAAGGAAAATGGTTGTCTTGCTCTGCTCTGTGCTTTGTGATCTCACCTTGAGTGCTGAGTTCAGATGGTGGTCTCACGGTATCAGAACATGAAACTATTAGAGAGGGCAGTAAAGATGGCAATGGATCTGGAGAGCAAGAGATATGAAAAGCAGCTGAGGTTTCTTGGTTTATTCATTACAGAGGAGTGGAGGCCTTGCAGCAACCTGGAGCTTCTTGTGGAATGATTGCTGGAGGTGACTTGGAATTTAAACTTAAGTTGAAGGTATAGCTATATTCATTCGTCAAGGAAAGGTACAAAAACATAGTGCAGCTGGTATGCAAGGAATCCATTCCTTGCAGAAGTTCCCTAGGCAACCTTAGATGTTGGCAGCATCATAGAGCTTGATGTGCTAACTGTAAGAGAAACAGCAGGAGGGTGGAGTGAAGGCATTGCAGCCAGGCTCTGTGACACCACCTTGTCACTTTGTACTGATAGACTGTTATTTTTTGACAGAATACCATCTTTTGGGTGAACTCTGTTCACTACAATCTCATACAACTAAAACACACCTCCATCCCAAAAAGCTACCTGTTAATACGGTTTGACCACTTCTCATTTAAGTTGCGCCCTGAGGTCTTCTGTCTATACCTTTGAAGCAAAGCAAGAAAATTTTGCAGTAGTCATAACAAAGGTGTGTATCAATACAGTCACTCAAGCTCCACCTGAAATATTAGAAATAGTTAAAAAAAATTGCTTGAGAGAGTAGATGGCAGGGAAATACCATTGGATGTCAGGCACAGTCTACCTTTAACTTATGAGATCAGTTGACAGGCTGATCCTCTTTCACCCCTATAGGAACACCTTGGGTTAAGATTCAAACACTTGGTTATATTGAGAGTTTCCCTGGAAAACTTGGAAATCTCTGTATTGTTCTATAACTTCATGTGCTTGTGTCCAGGATGTATTTTTCTCATGTCTTTGCATGTGCTTTGCAGACAGTGAACTGGTAAGCCAACAAATCTGTAGTTTATTTAAGCAACAGATAGATACTATTCATTAATCTAGGCATGACAGGTTTTATTGAATGTGACCAAATTCCTTAAGTATGGCTGTGGGAGTTCGGTGAATGCTAGTAATCTGAAAATGCATTGTTAGTACACCTGTAATTGTGGTAGCCAATATATTGAATACAACCAGACTGTTAACTCTGCATCATTCAGAATGAAAGTCTAGAATCCCTAGCCCTTCCTGTACCTGAGGACAAGCTGGAATGCAAAGGCATTTGTTTTCTGCCAAATTACCTTGTACTTGAACTCACTCAGGAGCAGAGGGACAGGAGCTCTCTGCTCTCTGGTGACAATGACAGGACAGTGACATGGAATGGCATGAGGGAGCCAGGACTGTTTAGTCTGGGGAAGAGGAAGCTCAGCAGAGACCTTACTGCCCTCTACAATTGCCTGAAAGGAGATTGTGGTGAGGTGGGAGTAGGCCTCTTCTTCTAGCAATAGGACAAGAGGGAATGGTTTCAAGTTGTGCCTGGGAGATTCAGGCTGAGTCTTAGGAAAAACTTCTCAGAGCGGTCAGGTGCTGCCCAGCTGGTGGAGTCATCATCCCTGGTGGTGGTCAAGAAATGTGCAGGTGCAGTATCATGGAATAGACAGCACTGATGGTAGGTGGACAGCTGAGCAAGATGATCTCAGTGATCTTTTCCAACCTTGCTGATTCTATGTTTCTATGATTATGGCTAATCTTTATCCAGTTGCTTATGCTAAAATGTTTTAAAAGAATTAATAAATAGAAACTATATTGTGCTGTCTCCTGCATTCTGCATTGTCCACAAACTTGAAGTGCAGAACTTTGCTGAAAGGTAAAAACACCTGTACTTAGCTCCAGAATAATTACAGATTTTTTGTCTGTATTGATAGTAGAGTGTATTTTATTATGTTAGCTTTTAAGAAAGTTGTCTTTGTATAGTACATTGCTTTCTTGAAGCATCTTTCCTAAAGCAAAGAAAAAAGCAGTTTTTCTTTCCCTTTGTACAGAAAGTGCAGTATTTACAGCCCCGTTCTTAACAAAAGCCATTCCTATTGGCAAGAAGTGGTTGTTTACATTTCATGTTCTTTCAGTCTTCTATTGAATCATCAGCTACGTCAGTATAGCATTGTAGACAGAAAATTTATTTTTTAAATGTGTATTTTGTTTTTATATATGTGAATGTGCAGGTGTATGCCAGTATTATTTGTTTCTGTACAATTCTAGACAAATAACAATGCACCTATGAATATAGGAAAAACTGTAGACGCTGCTGTCAAAAAGTAATACTTGATTTAGTTTGTGAACTGATTAAAAAAAAATCCATTATTGAAATGTATTGCTCTTCATGACTGTAAGCTGAAAATCACCCTTGTGTTCACCAGGTTTATGTACCTATTATCTTTCCTGTTAGATATTATCACTTCTCCAGAATCCTAGTGATAAGGGAGTAAAGTTCCTAACAAGAGAGAGGCTGATGAGCCTGCAGATTACTTCAAGAAAGCCTTAGAATTGGCATGGCTAAATTCTCACAACACAGAAAAGTTAAGATGATGTTATTAGTTTTTGTGGTTTTGAAAGTAACATAAACTAGAAGTAGGCGTGTGTTTTTATCCCCCCAGTTATACAGGGGATATTTTAACATTAATATCCTCTTTTGGAGAGGGAAGATTGCATGGGATTAATCATTCCTGCTCCAATGCTAGAGTTCAAGTCTAAGTAAGATACCTGCCTCATCCAACTAATTAGTGCTGAAGTCATGTTTAGTTCACGTGTGGTATATACTAGCAGCTCAGAGTTGAATTACAGAGATTAAAATGTTATGGAACCAAGAAATTCCTTCAACCAACATGTGCCATTTTAGAGTGAGTCCTTGTCCCTACATGTCTTCTGACATGTTGCTGCCACTGCTGAGCAGACTATCAGTGCAAACCGATGGGGAGCTGCAAGCAAGGGGAATGTTTTCAGTGCTGAACTGAAATGTTAAGAGTCCACTAGGTGGTACCAGAAGGCCTTCTCCCTTACAGCTCTTAGAGCTGGAGCAGACTCTGGAAGCCGGAAGGCTTTAGTTGATACGAGAGATGTATGTTCTGAATCTACAATTGTGTATCCTGAGTTAAAGAAGGATCATGTTGTGTCGCTCCCTGTCTCTTTTTAAGCATTTCCCCTTTGACTGAATAGGTGCATCAGCAAATTTACTGATGCTGTTTCCTTCTGTGTTCATGGTGATTAAAGGTTAGGTAATACTGCTCAGGGCTGAAGCTTTCAAAGTTGCATTTATTAGCATTAATTATCACTGCAATATTTTGGTGCTGCATAGTACCCCTCTTCTGTGGTGGTAGCATAGTCTTGCTTTCACAAGAATGCAATAAACAGGTTTTGTGCTGTGTATTGCAGTGAAGTGTGTATCATTTGGTGGAAGAGCTAAGATGAACATCAACTGAAAGTTAGCTAGAAAATTATTTAAAGTATTTATTTTTACAGAGCTGAAAACTCATAATGTTTTCATTTCTATAAGTAAGTAAGTATTTATAGAGGGCTGTTAAATGCCTGCAAGCATAGTCTAAGTGCATCCTGTTTTTTCCTCCTTTCACTTTTTTGCTGGAAAAGTACTACTTTTAACATAATTCTGTTTTTAAAGTTGATTCATCTTCTTCCCCACTCTGATAGGATGATTTTACTGTCCTTTTAAAACTGTGTGACTTGTATAGTTTGTGGGGCTTCCTGGTTTTAATCCTAACGCTTAACATTTCTTGTGTGAAACATACTGCAATAACTAAAGCAGTATCAGACAACGTATCTAATTTCCATATTGTTTTTTACAGGTATGCTCTTATCTAGGAAGGTCAGGAGTGGATGGGATCAGAGGGAAGCAAAAAATGAGTTGCAGCTGATTACAAGTCAGAAGAATGCTTTTTTTTTTTTTAATCTGCAGCTGAATTGTTGGTGACCTTTGCTGTCAGGTGTTTGGGGAAAGCAGTATTTAATAGGTAGGCAGTGACACTTCTCTAATAAAAGTTACCAGCAATGTGTAAAAGTGTAGTATAGTTTGTTTTAGACGTAGAAGTCTGCATTCAGTAGAGCTATTTGTCTTTCCTTGCTATGTGGTTGTAATAAAGGGCTTTTCATTTTATGAAATTTTTCTTCTCGATTTTCCATATTAATGGCCTTAAATATTTAGATGATGGTATTAACTATGTTTTGCCATTCATCATATTAACAATCTAAAAATGCATTGTTTTTTTTTTTAAATCAGATGAGACTGAGAAGTTTCATATGCTTTAGAATTCAAGATGTTCTCAAAGTGCATTTGTTTGTCCTAAGAAAGCCTGACTTTATCCCTCCCGTGGTGAAGACATTGAAACTGAAATGTAAATTGAATTCAGAGTAGTAACTCTAGAAAAACTTGTTTCTGTGTTTTTGTGTAAAGTGAAATTTACTCTGATTTTAGAAAACTTGTTGTACTGCTGAATCAGCTCTTCACTACTCAGTACTTCAGTAGTCTTGAGCCTTTAGTTTAGCAGAGTGGACTGAAATAATGCTAATAAATGGATTTTGACTATAAGAGGATTAGGAATTCCTTTTCTTTTTAAAAGAAAATTAGTATGTATGATGTGGTAGTGACTGGGGCTAAGTCTTTTCATTAACATGTCAAAGGATTTCTGGTGCTTTAGTTACCTTTGTAAATATAGCCTCTTAACAACTGATTAAATTAAAATATGTTGTACATAATATTTTTGCCATTGACTAAGAATCTGGGGGAAAAATAAGCACAATATGTAATACATTTTAGTAGAATAGTAGATTGATTCTGTATGTACGGTATGTAAAAAGGTGTTTACATGTAAAAGTTTACATGCAGTGCTTGTGATGTCAGTTTGGTAATATATCTGAGCATGTCTGTGAATTCAGAATTTGTTTACATGATCAGGAATGCTTCTGTTCTAAAATATTTTAATCTCCAATACAGTGGTTTTTTAGTGTAGTAAGGAAAAATTATACTGCATTTTAGAAAAGCGATTAAAAAAATTGCTTTGTATTCTTTGGCATTGTTGTGTATACAGTGGTAGATTGCAGAAGAGATGAAATGTGGAAAAAAGACAGTCCTTTAAAGAATTTTGAGTTTTAACTTCAGAAATTTGTACAGGTTCACGACTGAATGTCTGCTGTAGTTCTTTTCTTCCAAACGCAGATTTTTCCAAAAACTGCGAGTTGACAAACTAAGAACACCAAAAATGAGCATGTAGTCTTATCTCTGTCTTGTTCATTATTCCAGGGAGCACCCCCTGTATTGTTCTAACATGCCTAGAATTTAAGGAATGTTAGTCATGGAAGAACTGGCAAATGCTGTTAGATACAGGTGGATCTTTCTGTGTAACACTTGTATCATACCTCGAGGCATGTCTGTTCTCTTGTTTTTCAGTAAGACATAAACAAGATACACATTGCCTCTTAGATAGGTCACTGGTTTTCTGGTCACTGGTACTCTATTTTTAACCAGTGTGTCAGAATTCATAGCAAATTCCAAAATTGAAGTAAAAGGGAAAAGGCCGGCTTCTGATGAACAGATTATAGAGAGTGTTACAGCAATGATGTTTCTTAAGAAAATGGGGCTAAAAGGATGGGTATTGGGTAAGGACCCAGAAAGAAACCAGAGGATCTTGTCTTTAAATACCTGGCTTCTTGGCTGGTGCCATCGCCAGAATTTGGGTTTCTTTTGACAACCAGTTAGTCTACATGGTACCAGGTTTGTAGGCAGCAGATGGGGTTTGCCTTTCTCAGAGAGGAAGAAAGAACCTAAGGGAAAAGGTAGTGAGACTCATTAGGAGGGCTTTAAACTAGGTGTGAAGGAGATGGGAAAGGATAGTGAGCCTTCCCATTATAAGGTGTGGGAGAGAGTGCTGGCAGGGGCCTTGGAGGACCTGCTGCCATAAGAGGTGCTGGCAACACTGCAGCACATACAAAACTCTGTCATGATGAGGCAGTGACTGCTGGGACAACAGGAGAAGACACTGGGAAAAATCAAGGGAAATGCCTAAAAGGAGTTATGGAGTTATCCTCTTGGGAAGTGGCAAGACCAGCTGCCCACCTGGAGTGCCTCTATACCAATGCATGCAGCTTGGGAAGCTAACAGGAGAAACTGGAAGCTACCGTGCTACCAGAAAACCACAATATATTTGTCATCACCAAAACCTGGTGGAGTGGTTCCCGTGACTGGAGTGTGGCTGTTAAAGGCTACAAGCTTTTAGAATGGATGGATGGGGAAGGAGAAGAGCGGGTGTTGCTATCTACATCAGGAAGGGAATAGTATGTGAAGAGCTGTCCCTAAATAACAATTGAAAGCAAGTCAAAAGCCTAAGAGTGAGAGTCCAAGACAGCAAAGGGAGCCTTGTGATCAGCAAGGCCTATTGATAAGACCTTCTACCTCCAACTGCAGGAGGTTCAAGCTACGGCAGGGGATATCCAGGCTGGACATTAGGAAGTATTACTTTTCAGAAAGGGTGGTCAGACACTGGAATGGACTGCCCAGGGAGGTGGTGGAGTCACCGAGCCTGGGGGTGCTCAAGGAAAGGCTGGATGTTGTGTTGAGGGACATGGTTTAGTGGGAGCTACTGGGAATAGGTGAACGGTTGGACTGGATGATCTTGAAGTCTTTTCCAACCTTGGTGATTCTATGATTCTATGAGGCATTGCAGTCGCAAGCGCAGGACCTCACCCACCCCAGATATCTGCTGGAAAAGTAGCATGGCAAGCTGCAGGTAATCCAGGGGGCTCCTGGAACATATTGAGGATAACTTCCGAAGTCAAGTAATAGCCCCACCAGGAGAGATGTAATACTGGACCTGTTGCTCACCAATTTAAAAGGACTAATTGGCGACATCAGGATTGGAGGTTGTCTGGGCTGTAGTGAACATGAGTTCACACTCCAGAGGGATATGAGATGAAGTGTAAAATTAGGAAGCTAAATGCAGAGCTGGCCTACCTTAAAGGAAGCTTTCCTCAGGGCACAAGAGCTCTCATCCTCTGGTATAGAAAGGCAGGAGACCAGCTTAACCAGGACCTGCTGATCGAACTGAAGAGCAAGAAGAAAATGCACTGGCTGTAATGACAAGGACAGGTTCTTGGGGAACTGTAGAGAGTTCCTCTGGAGTTTCCCGGTGCACTTGGAAATCATACCATAACACCATACACCAGTATGGTTAAGATGTGGAATGACTCATTTATTGTTTAGATCAGTGTATTTTTATACATGCTAGTATTAGCAGTGCTTGTAATTGCGTTTCCATGGTTACACTTACAGAAAGTTTCAGTTCTAGATGCCATTCCAGAACGGACATTATCATGTTCCTGCCCTTGTTACCAACTCCCTCAACTTGGCTTAATCAGGGGTACCATCCCTGAGCCCACGCGCTGTTTTGCTCGCAACAGTCCAAGGACAGGAAAATATGACCACTGTCTTTGAGCCAATCCTCCACAGCAAACAGTATAAAGAAGCTGCTAAGCTGTGTAGGGGATGGGGTCAGAAAAGCCAAGGCCCAGCTTGAACTAAACTTTGCAGGAGATGCCAAAAAGAGTAAGAAGGGCTTCTACAGGTACCTCAGCCAGAAAAGGAAGGTCCAGTAGGTCATGCTTACGTTAGTGAGTAACACAGGCAGACTGGTAATGGCAGAGAAGGAGAAAGCTGATGTACTTTGCAACTTTTTTTGCCTTAGTCTTCTCCGATAAGTGCTCACTGCATAGCCCTCAAACATTTGGTTCTGTAGGAGGGGACTGGGGAAACAAGATCCCTCCCACTGTAAGGGAAAATCAGGTTTGTGACCACCTGAGGAACCTGAACATCCACAACTGTGTGAGTTACGATGAGGTGTATCCCAGAGTCCTGAGGGAACCTGGCTGATGTAGTTGCCAAGCTGCTCTCAATGATATTTGGCCAGATGTGGCAATCAGGTGAAGTCCCTGGTGACTAGAAAAAAGGTAACATCATACCTGTCAGCGGTTTACAGGCTGGTTCAGCCCGGTTCTGTGACCAGCAGGGCGGAGGGATCTGCAGATCCACACCTCCAGGAAAGGGGAAACAGGGGACTCCAAAATACTTGAAAACAACAGCAATAATCTGAGGTGGAACAAATCATTTACTAAATACAGTATTAGCAAAAAAATACAATGAGAGAGAGAGAGAGTCTGTCTGAATGGTAGATAGACTTCACCACAGTGCTGAGGTGAGAAGTGCAGTCCAGTGGAGTGACTGAAGAAAAGCAGGCAGCAAAGCAAGTCAGGTGACCTTGCACAAAGTTACATCTCCTTGCTGACCGCAAAGCCTCCTGGGGAAATGTAGTTCTTCTCCATCGGACGAACATTTGGCATGAGTAAACCCCCCCCCCCCCCCCAGTGCATTACATGATGTTATGGTGTGGAATACTGATAGCCAAAAATCATAAAACCATGACAATAGCCATCATTAAAAAGGGTGGAAAATATTACTCCAGGAACTATCCAGACCTGTCAGTCTCACATTTGTGTCAGGGAAAATTATGGAACAGATCATTTTGGAAACTATGCTAAGGCATGTGGAAGGCAGGGAAATGATACATGAGAACCAGCATGGCCTCACTAAGAGCTGTTTGACCAACCTACTGGCCTTCTATGATGGTGTTGCTGCATTAGTGGACAAGGGAACAGTCCTTGTCTACTAATGCAGTGATGCACTAATGCACTGATGTCATCTATCTCAATTTCAGTAAGGTCTTTGACACTGTACCCTACAACATCCTTCTCTCCAAATAGGAGCAATATGGATTTGATGGGTGGTCTGTTCAATGGATGAACAACTGGTTGCAGGATTGAGTATTGAGTCCAGAGAATGGTGATCAATGGCTCAATGTCTGGGTGGAGATCAGTGATGAGTGTGTCCCCCAAGGACACCTTGATGCTGGGGCCAATACACTCTAATATATTCATCAGTGACATGTGCAGTGGGGTCAGGTGCAGCCTGAGCAAATTTGCTGATGACCCCAAGCTGTGGGATGCAGTTGAAACACTAGAGGAATTGGATGTCATCCAGAGGGACCTAGACAGGCTTGAGCAGTCCAGGCCCAGGTCAATCTCATGAGGTTCAACAAATCTAAGCGTAAAGTCTTGCACCAGGTTTAAGGCAACCCCAATTATCAATACAAGCTGGGAGATGAAAGGATTGAGTGCAGCCTTGTAGAAAAAGACTTGGGAGTACTGGTGGATGAAAGCTAACCATGAGTCAGCAGTGTGCCCTTGCAGCCCAGAAAGCCAACTGTATCCTGGCTACATCAAAAGAAGCATGGCCAACAGGCCAGAGGAGATGATCTTGCCTCTCTGCTATGTGCTGGTTAGAAATCAGCTGTAGTTCTGCATCCAAATGCGAAGTTCTCGGTGTGGGAGGGACATAGAGTTGTTGAAACATGTGAAGAGCCGCAAAAATGGGCCATGGAATGGAACACTTCTATGAGAATAGACTGAGAAAGCTGCAATGTGCAAGGTGGTAGCAGCCTTTCAGTGCTGAGCGAGGAGCTACAGAAAGAAAGGGACAGACTCTTGAGCAGTATCTGTAGTGATAGAACAAGGGGAAATGGTTTCAAATTCAAGGACTGTAGGTTTAGGTTAGATTTTTTTAAGGAAAAAATATTTTACAATGAGGTGGTGAGGCATTGGAACAGGTTGCCCAGTGGTGATGTTGGTGCCTTTCCCTGGAGATTTTCACAGTGAGGGTGTATTAGGCCCTGGGCAACCTGATCCCACTGTGGTGTCTGTGTCTACTGCAGGGGAGTTGGACTAGATGACCCTCAGAAGTCCCTTCCAACTCTAAGGATTCTGTGATGGTTCATCCTAACCTAAGTGTTAACCAGGTGCCTCCTAAACACCAACACAAGGAGTCAACAACCTTAGGAAGCCCGTTCCAGTGTTTCACCACACTTACACAGAAAAATAGTTTTTAAAACCCCAAGTTTTTCCTGATTTCTAGTCTGAACCTGGTAGAACTTTATGCCATACCGCATCCTGCCATCAATGACAAGTAGAAGAGATGATTGCTTCCCTCTAGGCTTCCCTTCCTTACAAAGGACAAGGAGGATGCCTCTGAACCTCCCCTTTCCAGATTGGGTAACCCAAGTGTCCTCAGAATCTCCCTGTAGGATGTGCCTTCCAGGCCTTTTATCAACCCTCCTCTGGAAACTTACAAGTACTTTATCATCCTTGTTATTTTATAGAGTTCAGAACTGCACGCACAGTATTCAAGGTGAGGCTGCACCAATGCTGACTGTAGTGGGAAACTCACTTCTTTTGACTAATGGCTGTGCTGTGTTTAATGTATCCCAAAATGTGGTTTGTCCTTTGGCTGCCTGGGCACACTCCTGGCTCATGGTGAGCCCGCCTGTCACCAGCACCCACAGGTCCCTTTCTGCTGAGCTGCTCTTCCTACCACTCATTTCAGTCTGTCTTTGGCATAATCCCATCCTAGGTGCAGAACTCAGCATTTTCCTACATTGAACTTCATTTTGTTACTGATTGATCAGTGTTCCCATCTACTTAGATCCCTTTTCAGAGCCTCTTGTTATTCCAGGAAGTCAATACTGCCTGCCAGTATAGTATTGTCAGGCAATTTTTCATAAGGCTGTCTTCAACTTTTCTTTTTGGATAACTGATAGGGGTGTTGAAAATAGCTCCAAAGTTGTGCATGGGGGAAACGATGCTAGCAACTGTTTGTCAGCCACTTGTAGCCCCATTGACAGCAAGCCTTACAGGCAATTCATCACATTTTGTCCAAAAGGATACTGTGGAAAACAGTGTTGAAGGCCTAGTCTAAGATAAAGTCGAGGAAAACTGCATCTACCACCTTGCTTTCACCTACTAACTGGGTTATCTTATTGTTTGTTTAACTCAGCAGATAGCTAAGCACCCTCTCAGCTGTTTGCTCAGTCTTGTGGGATGGTTGAATGAACCAGGGCAGTGGTGGGGAAGTAGGGCTCATCGGTTGAAATAAAACTGTTTACTAGGAAAAGAGAAATAACAGCAATGATAATATGTGCAGAAGTAATACATATACACGTAATGTTTATGTGTATTTGCAGAACAAATGATGCAAAGTATAGCTGCTCACCACCTGCCCAGCCATTCTAAGCAGCAGCTGCCCCTCCTTGCAAAAGCCTCCACAGTTTTATAGTTTTTCCACATGATGCCATATGGTATGGAATATACTTTTGGCCTGCTAAGGTCAGTTATCCTGGTTCTGACCCCTCCAATCTTTCTGTGCCCTGTCAACCCCCTCACTGATATGTGTATATAATCAACGAATATATAGATGTTATAATTATGAAAAAAACAAGAGAGTTTTGCTAAGCAGTTATTTTAGCAAAAAAGAGAATAAATAAGAGTGCTTACCCTTGTCCTAGGCTCACTGTAAAACTCCAAAGGACAAATCTCCAGAAAGAAATCCTTTTCTACTGTTGTCATCTCTTAAATGGGTCTAGGAGAGGTAGAGCCAGGCTCCACCCCTTCCTGCAGCACAGGTGAATTGCCTTCACCTCTGCTCCCAGGGCTGAGTCATTGCTTGCCTCAGGTGATCAATTAGAGGTTCAGGCCGTGATTCAGCAGTTCCCTTGTACATGTGACAGTATGTGAAGATGAAATGTCCTTGGCTCTGTGTAGCATTACTCAGTAACAAAAAATTGTAAAATATCTGTGTGTTATCAGTATTGTTTTACTTCTGAAGCCAGAGCACAGCATTATACTATGCTCTGTCGTAGTTTAAACTAGGACAGTCATCAAATTAGCGAGACAGGCTTTTCCTTTCAAGAACCCGTGTCTGGTGATTGCTGTATCCTTTAAGTGCAGTTTTTTTCAGGCAGTGAATTTATAGTAACAGGCCAGTAATTTCAAGGCTTTTTGCTGTGCCCTTCTTCTAAATTGGAATAATGTTGCCTTTTTGACCAACAGTTCTTCAAATTTCTAGGTAATAAAAAGGTTTCTTTAATTTAACTTCTAAATGGAACTTCTAGAAGTCCTTAGTTATCTCCTTGATTATCTAGATGAATGTGATGACTAAATACTTTAGGAATCAGATGAATTTAGGTATAGAAAATCACCAAGAACTTCTGCAGGTCTTTACAAACCAGTGACTCATTCAGCCATGAATGCTTATTTCAAGTTAAGTTTCAAATCAAACAATTTAGTGCTTTGCCTATTCTGTTTTTCAGAGTGTGTCTTCTGCTTTTGAAGAAGAACAAATTCATGATTGAATAGTGGATTAAGTAGCAGTTTCTCTTTGAAGAGTGAGATCTCCTGAAAGCTGGGAAGAACTGGATTTTCACCCTAGTCCAGCAGCTTTGCTGCTCACTTAAACACAGATGAATGAAGACCCCATTTGGAAAATCACCAGGTCAGCGATCCAGAGCTGATGCGGGTAAGCCTCCTTTTCAGTTTTATGGATTTTGTTTGCTTGTTTGCTTTCAGTAGGTAAAAAATATTCTTGCTTTTATAAATAGTTTTTATGTCTCAGTGTCTTTATATAGGCGTTACTACTTGTGTCTTAAAAGAGTGTTTACCCATGTTACAGAAGCTGACAAAAAGACTCAAGCAGATTTAATTTAACAATACAGACGTGCATATAAGAAGTTTATAATGTAAAAAATATTAATGGAGCTGTAAATTAAACACCTCCTTAAAAGGAGGAAAAAAATGAGTTTGTTGTAGACCTTCACTGATGTTTTCACAGGAGACATTTTCTTCTGTTTATCCCTTGTATGGGAACTGCTGAGTCACGGCCTGAACCTCTGATTGATCACCTGAGGTGAGCCATGAGTCAGCCAGAGGAGCACAGGTGAAGGCAATTCACCTGTGCTACCGGAAGGGGTGGAGCCAGGCTCCACCCCTCCTGGACCTATTTAAGAGCTGGCTACCAGAGGGGAAGGATCTCTTCTGGAGATCCTCCTCTTTGATATCTTCTAGTGAGCTCAACCCAAGGGTAAGCTCTTCTACTTATTCTCTTTTGTGATCCTTGTTTGCCTTACTCTTTTGATTATATTGCAATTATAACATCTTGGTTATACAGCTTTGCCTTACTCTTTTGATTATATTGCAATTATAACATCTTGGTTATACAATCCCTGAAGTGCTGAAACAAATAGAAAGAAATGTATACCCCTTGTATTTATAGTTTGATGTAACTTCATCAGAAATTGTAGAAGAGCCTCTGTTAAGCACTACAAAAAAGTCTGTCTATAGACTGCTGCTACTGTCTTATCTAAACTGAAAATTAGTCATAAGTATTTTATAATCACGTAAGTGCAAAATGTAAGTAAGCATGCTTTATGACAATTTGGGCTTATTTGAAGTTTTGCAGTTTGATAGACTGCAATCAATTGCAGTCTAGCGTACTCTGAAGTGAGGATTATCAGCAATGATGCAGTAAAAGCATGAAGTGGTGAAGAGTTGTTCTGTGTTTTTCTATGTTGCCCTTTAGAAACAAAACCAGTTCAGTCTTTTTTTTTTTTTTTTTTTTTTTTTAATTTTTAATTAATAAAAAAATTTTTATAAATTTAACCTTTTTTTTTTTTTTTTTTTCCGTGAAATTACTTAATGTTTTCAGAGAGAAGTAGAATTGCCATTTTTATTGTGTAGTGAAATTAAACTCATGACTGGCCAGCACAGTAAAAAACTTTGTAGATGCATGATGTAGGACATTACCTAAAATCAACCATTCTGAATCACTGCTTTTCTGAAATGTCAATAAATCAAATGAATACAATTGGGTAAAATTGGGAAAGGGAGTCATCTTTAAAAATACCCATTTTGCTGCTTTCAAGTACTTGCCGAATTCATTCAGAACTGAAGCACCCAATGAAGGAAAATTCCTTTGAAACCTTTTGGTAACTTATTGTTTTTACATGTCACTAGCTTCCACTAATGTTAATTTGCTGTCTATCATTTGAAACATATACTAATTTCAAATGTGACTTCTGCAACTAGTTTTAATAAATCGTCTCAAAGGAATGTTGCTTTTCATAGGAATGATCAATTGCAAAGGCAGTATATATTGTATATATATATATGTTTGTGTATATAAAGTACTCCTTATTTGCATCAGCATTTTAAGTTTAAAGACATACTGTCATCCAAAATCCAGGAAGAAAACTCTCCAACTCCAGCGCAGTGTTAGAAAGTGGCATTCCTTTATTTCTTATGATATGCAAGCACAACTTCTCAAGCTCTGCATTTGAACAGTTGAGACATACATATGCAGTACACTGGCATACATATTCATTCTTTTTCAAGGACTCATAATATGCTAATGTCCCTTAGAGTATGCTCAGTGGTATCTCAAGTGGTCGAATGGTCACCCACTTCTTCCCATTTTTCACTTCATCACTAAATCTTTGACTTACTTTCTTCCACTTTTCCCCACTTCGGAAGATTTCCATTGCTTATTAGGCCATGATGAGCCACTTTTTAAAAGCAATACATGTGGAGCCTGAGGAAAATGTCCTTGCATGTTTTGAGACAGATGATATCAAGTATACTATTGTGACTCCATTGCTTTGTGCAAGGCAAAATCATTGAGGCAAAAGATGAAATTATTCTATTATTTTCTTACTGCAGAGTTATTGAGGAAAACAAGACTATTCATCATGAAATCTGAAATGGAAAATTTTAGAACTATCACTTATGGATTCCTTTCACTAATACATTGGTTCTTAAATCAGTGTACTAATTCCTATTGCTAACCAAACCAACCTATATTGGTAGCAATATGACAGTATAGATGTAATCAAAATCGCATTCATTTACAAATGAGAAACTGTACTTACAACAAAACTTGTCAGGCTTTTTGCAGTTTTGAGTAGGAAATAAGAATCATGTTTCTTGCCACTGAAGATTTCTCTGTCTTACTTTACAATAGTTTTATGTAGTTTAATTTTTTCCTTTGATCTTGGGAAGAAAGTGAAATGCACAGAACTTTGTATGTAAAAAAAACAGAAGGATTTTAGTAGTTTGAATTAATTTTTTAAATTCCTCTAGGGAAAAGAAAACTAGAACAGCATTTCAAAATGTAATTTGTTCTAATGGATTTTACCACTTCAAAGGAGTAATGTTTGTAACCCTTCAAAGACTCTCTCATTTTAGTTTCTTGAAAAAGTTTTATCTTGACAAGGGTGTGATGGTATTTTTTTAGTAAGGGATGGGCAACACAGTGTCACAGAGTTATCCCTAGATCTGTGTCCATGATGGCACAAGCCTGGAAGGAGACAAAAGAGAGAGGGAAAAAAAAGTATTAACTTTTTGGGGTGGGACGAGGCCCTGTGACTAATGAGGCGAGGCATCTGAGGGCTGTGCAGTCTGGGAGAGGAGGAGAGGGGGGAGGGTAGGAACATTGCAGATAAGTCTAAAAAAAAAAGCAACAGCAACAATCTGAGGAGGAACAGTAATTTACTAAGTCCAACAAAATCAAAGGAAATGAGAGAGAAAAGAGTGTCCAAATGCGAGGTCTTATGCTAGTAGACTGCAGGGGAAGCACGTGCTTTTCTTCCCAGCAAGCTGAGTGAGCAAGAGGTGGCTGGTGTACTGCCAGGAGCTCCACCTTCCTTCCTCTGTGTGAGAAGTCTTCCAGGAATGCCGCGCTGCTCCTCCTTTCCCTTGCGAGAACCAAAAATGCCCCCAAAAAGGCAATCCACAGAATAAGAACAATTAACTCTGTAACTCTCACTGTTTTACATGATGTTATGATGTGATATACCAACAACAAAAATAGAAAGAACACAACATACAGGCATTTGTTGGTGCATCACCAATCTTGTGTGTGACAGGGGTTGTTCAGTGTATATTTTCCTATTTTTATTAATGGTGCTTGTTTCACATAATCACAGAATGGTCCAGGTTGGAAGGGACCTCAAGGATCATGAGTCTGCAGCCTTCCTTGCCACAGGCAAGGCCATCAACCTCCCCATTTAACACTAGACCAGGCTACCCCAGCTCCATCCAGTCTGGCCTTTAATGTCTCCAGAGACGGAGCATCCACAACCTTTCTGGGAAGACTCACCACTCTCTGTAAAGAACTTCCTCCTGACATCCAACCTAAATCTTCCCTCCCTCGACTTAAAACCATTTCCCTTGTCCTGCTGATACCCACCCTTTCAAAGAGTTGGCTCCCCTCCTGTTTGTTGACTCCCTTTAGGTACTAAAAGGCTGCAATGAGGTCAACCCGCAGCCTTATTTTCTCCAGGCTAAACAAGCCCAGCTCCCTCAGTCTGTCTTCGCAGGGGGGTTTCTCCAATCCTCTGATCATCTTATCTTTGTGGCCCTCCTCTGGACCCTCTCCAACAGCTCTCTGTCTTTCTTGTACTAGGGGCTCCAGACCTGGACACAATACTCCAGATGGGGCCTCACAAGAGGAGAGTAGAGAGGACAATCACCTCCCTGTCTCTGCTGGCCACCCCTCTTCTGATGGAGCCCAGGATACCATTTGCTTTCTGAGCTGCACACTGCTGGCTCATGTTTTGTTTTTCATCCATCAGAACCCCCATGTCCTTCTCTGCAGGACCTCTCTCAAGGACTGCTCCTTCCAGTCTGTACGGATGCCTAGGATTCCTCTGGCCCAGGTGCAAAATCTTGCACTTTGCTGTGTTGAACTTCATCAGGTTCACCCGGGCCCACCTTTCAATCCTGTTGAGATCCTTCTGAATGGCCACCACATTCCTTCCACCATATCAACTGCACCACTCAGCTTGGTGTCATCAGAAAGGTTGCTGAGGGTGCACTCAATTCCGTCATCGATGTCATTGATAAAGATGCTAAAGAGTACCGGTCCCAAGACAGATGCCCTGGGGAATGCTGGTCTTCATCTGGACATAGAACCATTGATGACCTCCCTGTGTCTGCAGCCTTTCAACCGATTTCTCATCCATCGAGTGTCCACCCATGAAATCCATGTCCCTCCAATTTGGAGATAAGAATGTGGTGGGGACCGTGTCGAAGGACTTGCTCAAGTCCAGGTAAATGACATCAGTCTCCTTTCCATCATAGAAGGCCACTAGATTGGTTAAGCATGGCCTTCCCCTGGTAAAGCCGTGCTGGCTGTCTCAGATCATACGCTCATTCCTCATGTGATCAAGCATGTCATCCAGGAGGATCTGTTCCATAATCTTCCCAGGCTCAGAGGTGAGACTGACCAGCCTGTAGTTCTCTGGGTCCTCCTTGCTCCCTTTCTTGTTAATGGGAGTGATGTGACCCTTCCTCCTGTCATCCAGGGCCTTACCTGACAGCCACGACCTTCCAAATATGATGGAGAGCATCTTGGCAATCACCTCAGCCAGCTCCTTCAGATCCCTGGGATGCACGCCATCTGGCCCCATAGATTTGTACACATTCAGACTCATGAGGCAGTCTCGGAAGTTGCTCTGCCCTTACAGTGGGAGGGGATTTACCACCCCAGTCCCACCTAGAGTTTTAGGAATGCAGGGTTCAGAGACGTGAGAAATACTAGAATCCTGGCTGCCAGTGGAGACCGAGGCAGAGCTCATTCAGTACCTCAGCCTTCTCTTAGTCCATTGAAGCCAGTTCTCCTTTTACATTTACCAAAGGAGGTACACTTGTTTTGACTTGTCTGTTCTGGCCAGTGTACCTGTAGAATGTCTTCCTATTGTTTTTCACATCACTCACCAAGTTCAGTTCCACCTGCACCTTGGCTTTCCTGATCCCACTTCTGCAAGTCCGGACGGCATCCGTGTATTCTTCCCAGGTGACAAACCCTTGTTTGCAGAGCTTTCTTTGCCCTCAGCGTGCCCAGCAGGTCCTTGCTGAGCCATGCTGGTTTCCTACCTCCTATGCCTGCTTTTTTATTCAGAGGGATGGAGAGCTCTTGTGCTCTCAGAAGGCATCCTTGAAGAGTAGCCAGCTCTCCTCAACATCTTTGTCTCTAAGGACAGCATCCCAGGGAATCTTGGCCAACAATTCCTTGAACAACTTACTGTTCGCTCTTCCAAAGTTCAGGGTCCTGATGCCACACTTTGCCAGGCCCGCATTCATCAAGATCACGAATTCACTGCAGCCGAGGCTGCCTCCAACCTTAATGCCTTTAATGGTCTCCTCTGCATTGGTGAGCACCAAGTCCAGCAACACTGCACCTCTGGGTCAGTTTGTCCAATACCTGGACCCAAAAGTTATCATTAGTGCATTCCAGGAGCCTGCTGGATGTCTTGTAGCTCATCATGTGGTCTTTCCAGGAGATATCTGGATGGTTGAAGTCCTCCACCAGGACAAGAGCCTGTGGGCATGATGCCTCCTGCATCTGAAGGAAGAAAGCCTCGGCAGCAGTTTCCCCTTGATTGGGTGGCCTGTAGTATACTCCTATCACCAGCTGGCATTTATTAGTCCTGTCCCTAATTCTAATCTGGAGGCTAAGAACCTGTTCCTGACTTTCTCAGAGGGAGCTCCTCACAGTCTATCCACTCTTTGATATAGAGGGCAACTCCCCGACCCTTCCTACCTTGTCTATCCCTTCTAAAGAGCCGATATCCCTCAGTGGTGACATTCCAGTTACAGGAGGCATCTCACCATGTTTCTGTGATAGCAATAAGGTCATAACTTTCCAAATGCATCACGGTTTCCAACTTGTCCTGCTTATTTTCCAGGCTGTGTGTGTTAGTATAAAGGTACTTCAGCTGGGCTTTCCATCTACCACCTTTATAGTGGATCCAGGATCCCCTAGAACAACAGCATCCCCAGCATCCCTCTGCCCTCGTCCATCCCTTTGTTCTCCACCCTCTTTTCCCATCAAGTTTGGTATGAGCCCTTGAACTACCCGTTCAACCCCAGTGGCCCTCGTTTTGTCCCCTTCCCCCTTCATACGTAGTTTAAAGGCCTTTCAATGAGTTCTGCCATTTCCTCAGCGAGGATCCTCTTACCCCTCAGAGACAGGCCACTTCCATCTGCAGCCATCATGCCAGGTGCTGAGAAAATTGCCTCATGGTCAAAAAAGAACCAAAATTCTTGTGTTTGCATCAACTTCTAAGCCATTTATTCATGAGGTGGGTTTTTTGGATCCTCTCATTATCCTTCCGTGCTACTGAAGGTATAGAAGAAAAAGCCACCTGCATGCCTGTTCCTTTAGCTACCCACCCCAGTCCCATGAAGTCTTGCTTGAGAGTTTTCAGGCTTTTCTCGGTGACTTCTTCACTGCCAGCCTGAACTATCAATAAAGGGTAATAATCAGAAAGGTGAATCAGTTCAGGAAGTTTCGTAGAAATCTCCCTGACCCCAGGGAGACAGCACGTCTCCCTGTGGGTAGGATCAGGCCGACATATGGGGCCTTCCTCTCAGCAGGGAGTCGCCTACAACAAGCACCCTTCTGTCCTTCCGGGTGGAGGCAGTCTTGAGGTGTAGGGTCAGCCACTTCACGCACGGCAACCTCATGGGTGGACCTCCCTCCACACCCTCACTCACTTCTCCCTCAAGTTCCAGGGCCTCAAACCTATTGCGCAGTGACACATGGGGAGCCAAGGATGGGGGATGTCCACTTCGCTGAGCCAGTATCTGTTTCCACCCATCCTCCCCTCATAAATTGCCTTGATGGCAGGGCAGCAGATCCACCTGTCTGGTGAATATCACCCTGGTGCCTTTTTGGGAGAGAGTTATGCTGCTTTTGCCTGTGCCCCACACCCTCCAGTTCTTCACTAGGGGGGAAGGACAGAGGGCTAGGTGGAGGAGAGGACCGGGGGTTCATTGCAGCAGGGACACCATCTGCCTGCCAGTTCTCCCCTACCACATGTTTGCAAGGTGGCACGGGGTGACGTGCTCCATGTGGAACCTCAGCTGCGTGCCAAGATCTCAGAGCTGATAGGTACTGGCACCAGCAATTGTTTGTGGAACATACTGGCTTTTTGTGCCATCTCTGACCTTTTGTACAAGTACCAAATAAAGAAATATTCTTCCGCACAATGCTGTTACGCAGATAGGAATGTGTATATCTTGTTCAAGCAGTGTTAATGGTTGTATGGTCTAGTGTAGTGTACATAGTCTTTCGCTGAGTAACTTATTTTTGAAGGTTACAAACTTCATTTACTTCATTAAATAACATCTATTTATTTTAGCTATTATTATTTAAAAGTAAGTAGTTTTAAAAACCTTTCTTAACAGGAAAAACAGCAGTCTGAGAATTTTTCATAGAATCATTGAATGGCCTGGGTTGAAAAGGACCTTAATAATCATCTAGTTTCAACCCCCCTGTCGTGGGCAGGATCACCAGCCACCAGACCAGGCTGCCCAGAGCCACATCCAGCCTGGTATTGAATGCCTCCAGGGATGGGACATCCACAACATCCTTGAGCAACCTGTTCCAGTGCGCCACCACAATCTGTGTGAAAAACTTCCTCCTAATGCTTAACCTATGCCTCCCCTATCTTAGTGTAAAACTACTCCTTCTTGTCCTATTACTATCAACCCATGTAAGCAGTAGTTCCCCCTCCTGTTTATATGCTCCTTTCAAGTACTGGAAGGCCACAATGAGGTCTTCCCGGAGCTAAACAAGCCCAGTTCCCTCAACCTTTCTTTATAGGAGAGGTGTTCCAGCCCTCTGATCATCTTAGCGACCCTCCTCTGGACCCATTCCAAAAACTTTGCGTCTTTCTTGGGCTGAGGGGTCCAGGCCTGGATACAGTATCCAGATGGGGCCTTACAAGAGCTGAGTAGAGAGGGACAATCACATCCCTCTCCCTGCTGGCCACCCCTTTTCTAATGCAGCCTGGAATACTGCTGACCTTCTGGGCTGTAAATGCACACTGCTGGCTCATGTCCAGTTTCTTATCCGCCAGGACCCCCAAGTGCTTCTCTACAGAGCTATTCTCAAGGAGTTCTTCTATGTAAATAACTGAGATGGCACAGCTCAAGCACAACACCTTACACTTGGCCTTGTTGAACACCATTAAGTTTTCATGGACCCACTTGTCCAGCCTGTCCAGGTCCCTCTGGATGGCTTTCCTTCCCTCCAGTGTATTGACCACACCACTCAGCTTGGTGTTGTCTGCAGATTTGCTGAGAGTGCGCTCAATTCCATCGCCTTATGTCATTGACGAAGATGCTGAAGAACACTGGTCCCAAGACCAGCCCTTGGGGGACAACACTTGTGACTGAGCTCCACCCAGAATGACTGATTACAACCCTGTGGCTGTGACCAGCCAAGTTCTTAATCCATCAAACAGTCCATCTTTCAAATCCATACCTCTCCAATTTAGAGAGAAGGATGTGATGATGGACCATGTCAAGGGCATTGTAGAAGTCCAGGTAGACAGCATCCATCGCCCTTCTCCTATCCACTGATTCTGTCATTCCAACATAGAAGGCCACCAGATTGGTCAGGCAAGATCTGTCCTTAGTGAAATCATGCTGGCTGTCTCAAATTACCTTTTTGTCTCATGTGTGCCTTAATATGGTAACAAGGAGGATCTGCCCCATGATAACCACCAGTGAAGACTGAGGCAAGATTGAGGACCTCAGCTTTTCCCAGGTCTAAGGAAGCCAGTTCTTTGTTCTCATTTATCAGAGGGGGGTACAGTCTCCTTGACCTGTCTCCTCCTCCCTACTTACCTGTAAAACCCATTCTTGTTATTTTTCACATCCTCTGCCAAATTCTACTTGGCTTTCCTAATCCTATCTCTACACATGCAGACAACATCCGTGTATTCTTCCCAAGCTACACAACCCTGCTTCCACTTCCTGTACATTTCTCACTTTTCCTTCAGTTTAAGCTGCATGTCCTTGCACAGCCATGTCGGTGGCCCACCGTCTCTACTTGTTTTCTTCTGCTGGGGGATGGTGAGCTGTTGTGCTTGCAGAAGGGTGTCCTTAAAGAGCTGCCAGTTCTGTTCTATTCCTACACCCTTAAAGACAGTTTCCCAAGGGATCCCATCCAGCAGTTCCTTGAGCAGCCAGAATTTTGCTCTCCTGAAGTTCAGGGTCCTGACTCTGCTTTTTGCCAGGCCTGCATTCCTCAAGATCACACATTCCACCAGGGATGGTTACTACAGCCCAGGCTGCCTCCAATCTTAATCTCTCTAATGCTCTCCTCTGCATTGGTGATTACCAGGTCCAGTAAGGCTTCACCTCAGGTTGGTCTGTCTAATACCTGGACCAGGAAGTTGTCCTCAGCAAACTCTGGGAATCTCTTGGATTGTCTGCCACTGTGCTGCTATCCCAGCTGATATCCAGGTGTTTGATATCCCCCATCAGGACAAGAGCCTGTGAGTGTGACGCTTGCTGCAGTTGAAGCAAGAAGGCCTTGTCAGCATGCTCCTCCTGATCAGGTGGCCTGTAGTAGACCCCAAACGCCAGATGTCCTTTCTTGGACCAATCCCTGATTTTAACTGATAAGCTCTCAACCTTGTCATGGCTGTTACTCAGACACAGCTCTTCACAATCTATCCACTTCCTATTATAGAGTTTTTGTCTTACTACTGTTTTACCTAGGTGTATCCTTGCCTTCCTGTAGCTGAAAGATAATCAGGCAAGGAAATTTGTAAATTTTAACTATTAACAATACTGCAGTTGTTAAAGTAAGTTGTCTTCTACATGTGTGGGGACCCAGCCCCCCATCCCTGGGTATGTTCAGTCCAGGGAAGAGGAGGCTGCCGGGAAACCTCACTGCAGCCTACAGCTTTCTCATGAGAGGTGTGGAGAGGCAGTGTTCTCTGGTGGCCAACAGTAGAAGGGAAAGGCATGGAGCTGCCACAGGGAAAGTTCAGGCTGGATATCAAGAAAAACTTCTTTGCAGACGAAGTTGTTTTATTCCCACTCAGTGAGGGTGAAGAAGATGAATGTTTGAAATTCCTCAAATAGTGATACTGTATGTTTGACAAGGGTTGCCAGAGCAACCTAGTCAGGTAGTGACTCAACGGAACCATACCAGACAAATTACTGAGCTTTCTAACAACTACTTTGAGGCAAAATTAGGTAATTTTCTACAGTAGTAGGCAACAGTTACTGAAGAAAAATGACTAAGAGGAGATTAAGGGAAAGACCAACAGACAGGGAGAAATTTCACCACTTAACATGGACCCAGGATTGTCTTGAGTCTTGATCTGTGAGTGGTGGATCAAAGGTAAATGTGCACATTCAACGTTATATACTGCATTAGTTAGACTGCCTTTGGAGTGGCAACTCACTTGAGTCTAGAGGATTCAGGAATTTTCAACAAGGGTCTCTGGAGTTCATGCACTCCCGCCTGTTAATATTGATGTTTTTCCCTCAGCTGATGGTCTTCAGCCTTAAGCAGAAGTAAGGATAACCCCTCTATCACTGTCTTTGCAGAATGAGGGTCCATAAATCTTTAAAGATTTTGACTCTAGTCATTTAGACCCTATTCTATATTCTCTCTGGGTGAGGATGTAAGTAAGGGTGAATCACCATTGGGCTTGATAAACTCCATGGTAGGCCTTGTAGGTATGAAACCCTGGGAGTCAGCAAACTAGAACAAAGAACAAACTGTGATTAAAGAATAACAGGATGTTCTCTTTATGCTCTTCTGCTGATATGTACAGTTAATGTCATATTTAGGGAAATTGAGAAGCCTATTGTCTTACTGCAGTTGCTTGGTAGAATCTTAAGCCAATGAGCTGTTATTGGTAAATTACTGCTTTCTAATGAAGAATATATAAGAAGTATGTTGAGCACAGTAAAGAGGTTCATTCCTATACCATGATAATTCTGAAAGCTCGAACTGGGTAGCGCGACAATAGTTCTCTAGTCAACAAATTCCTCCTTAATCTCAGACAAGGGTGATCATGCACAAGAACGGGCTCCCCGGGAAAGTGGACCACGCTCACCAGAGTTCAGGAAGCATCTGGACAGTACTCTCAGACATATGGTCTGATTTTTAGGTGTCAAGCCAGGATTTGGACTTCATGATTCTTATAGACTCCTTCCAACTCATGGTGATTCTGCTGAGCTGTTTTAGCCAAAACCATTATCAGTCAGTAATTTAAAACATGAAACGTGTTAATGTTCTGATGATGCAGATCTTTTACTTCATGAGAAAACTTTTATTTTTTTTAAGATTTATAATTTTAGTAAAACACCCCCATACTTCTAATAAAATAAATTTTGTTTAATTAAGTATAAATTAAACATAGTCATCTCACATACAGAAGCAACTTTAGTTGCAGTCAGTTCCCAAGTTCTTCAGCGTTTGTAATCAAACTTTTGGTTATCTTTTGAAATTATTATTTTCTCATTAAGAGTTCATACAAACGTGCTTAAAGTACAGTTCTAATTGTATAATCTCCTAAAAGTCTATATTGCTATATTTACTTTAGTATTTACCCTTAAAGCTTGTTTTTGTAACCCAAACCTTTTAGATGTCATTAGAACTGGAAACACAAATCTGAGGATCTGATTCAAGCCTGAATGCTATAAACATAAGATGCAGTATTAATTCTGCCATTTGTTACTTTATATATCCTCTTTATTTTTCCACTTGAAAAAGCAAAAATAAGAATATTATGGAGACTGATGGTTAGGAGTACTTTTAGTGCTTGACTCTCTTGTATGATACTGCTATGACTTAGCATGACTTACCATACCCAAAGCTATGCTTGGAACATGTACATACTGTTAAATATAGAAAAATTGGTTTGTTTAGACTTGTAAAGAAACTTAATTAAATGTCTTTCTATGGGTGTTTATTTAAGCATTAATAGTCAAAATTCTGAGCATGTTTATACACATGGCTGTTTACAGATGCTAGTAAAACATGTCCAATTAGTTACACATTAGTTCATTGCTCTGACAAGGTTCTTTTGAGTACTGCGCTCAACAAGGTTTTGTTTTAATGCCCGCTTTATCCCTCTGAATGTATTTGATGTTAGATGGGATTTTCATTTAGCAGAGCAGTACATTGGTATACTGAAATAACAGCACAATCATAATATAGCAGTTGCACTGTGATGGTGGCTGCGATGGTACATTTCTCCTGGCAATTAGTCACCTCACTGCCTTTTGTTATCAGCTCTATAAAGCTCTCCCTGTGGCAGGCCAAAAGCTTCTTGACACTGTACTGCCAAGGAAATTAGAGGGCTCCCTGGCATGACCCTACAGACTTGGGTCTGTCAAACCTGTCTGAGATAGCAGATTTTATCAGGGCAGTTTGCAACTTTTGAGCATTCCCAACCACCATTAACCATCTGATATTTCTCATCCCCTGTGCTCTCTTCCACTACCCTTAACCATAGCTGATAAGCAGTTGTCTGGCCCAGAAGACAGGATGAGGTCTGTTTCAGTGTTAGGCTTTATAAGAGCATACTTTTTTCTAATACTAAACTGTGAACTGTGAACTGTGAACTCCTCATCATAGTATTAGACATTTTTATTTATTCAGAAGGAATATGAGTTGAAGCCAGCTTAGGAGACCTGCTCTCTTCATGCCTCCTTTTTTTTATTGCTTTTTTTTCTTATGTTCTTCAGGCTGAATCACATCTATACTACCTCAATGTTGGTCTGATTAATTCAGCAAGACATTCATTTGCATTTTTTTGATTTGCATAAGAACAGACAGTTAAACAGTTAGTTGATTCACTTAACTGTTGTAGCTAGCTGGTCATCTCAACTGTTGTGGCCATTTTTCTAGAACATAGACCAGGTCCCTGTTAAGTGAAGTTCAGCTTTCTCTTTAACTATTGTAGCCATATCACACTTCAAGCTTATTTCTTATTTCTGTAAAGCCTTCTCCCATTGCAGGAGTACATTGATAATTCACAACATGACGTTTTTGGATTGTGTACATTTTAGTGCTCATTAGAGAAATTTTTATGTATAAGTTTTTTTAACATAGATTTTTGTGACGTTGTATACAGTCTTTATTTTTCAGTAATTCCATCATCATTTATATTGTAGGTCATGCAGGAGTCTCTGCCAGCATGATGAAGAAAAGAACTTCCCACAAGTAAGTTGTTAATATTTTTACAAAAATGCAGCTGTCTTAACTGGAAGGATTGTTTTAGAAATATATCTGCATTGTTCCAATCACTTAGCTTCTGTAAAATTTAGGAAATAGCATTCCGTTTTTTGTGTAGAGTCAGACTTCAGTTCTTTCTGGAGGGTGGTAGGAAAGAATAAGCCACTAAGGGAGTTTTAAGCATCATTTTTGAATGTTATTCTGAAATTATGACTACAATTTACAATTTCTCTGGGATTCAGAGAGAAGCAGTTGCAAGCCAGAAACCAGTCGCATGTACTCAGGGACCTCTGTTAATCTGGCAAAATGTTCATCTGTTGCTAACAATTCTAAAGCATACTTACTGGTAGACAAGTATGGAAATAACCTTAGAAATATTTTATCTTCCATTCACTAGAACTGTAGTTTTGAAAAGGATTTTTCACTTCTCTGAAATAAAGGACATCTGAAGTATGTCTGTTAGAAGGCTGCTGTTCATATGTGTAGGATATCTTCTTATGCATTCTCATGACATGCATTATTTCCTGTACAAGATCTTTAATTAGCTACTGAATGTTGCTGAGAAGCTGTGAGAAAACAGTTAATACTCTGGTCATTATTGATCGGTGAGATGTGTCTGACTGCATCTCTGATGGAGAAATCTAGGCTGCTTTAGCCTGAAATTTATTAAAAAGTTACTAGTTCCATTTTAAGTCTAAAGTCCTATTATAGTGGTTTATGACATGCATCAATCCAAAGCAGTTTGCCTACCAAGTGTGTTTTCAGTGACTTAACTTTTTTGAATGAATAATAATTGTTTCCCAGAGACAAAATTTTATGTAAAATTACTCTAATCCCTTCCACCAACTCATCATTATCCATTCTTATCTATCTTCATAGAAGGCAAAGACATAAGTTTATTTGTCTAGAGGCAGGTAGAGTTGGTTAAAACTTAATTTCTCTTGTTCTTTTTCAACCGCTCAGAGAAAGGAGTGTATGATGGGAAGACTATCAGAGGTGGGTTGCCTTTTGTACTTGAGGGTGGCTAGATTTGTCTTTACTGTTGTGTTGATATACAGTTTTTAAATACCTAAATAGGTTGTGCATTTGTTAGCATAAAGGCTATATAATACAATTTTTAGGAATTTAACTATCCAGCTTAGCTTTATGTTAAGTTAGCCTAGTTCAATTGTTTCTTGATCATTTAGTGAAGGTTTTATGTACCAAACGAAGATACATGCTGTTCACTGACTTATCTGAGAATAAGAGAGACTAGCGGAGAATTGTTTACATGTATAATTTACAGTAAGAAGGTGAGATATGGATGATTCTGTAACAATGTGTGCTTATAATACTCTGAGCTGTTATAGTAGACAGTAAGTTAGTAATGCATACTTTGTTGTTGATGTAGTTATCATGACTTTTATATTCCTCATTTAATATAAAACAAGAGGAACCAGCCTTGGTATGTTAAGGCCATAGGGGAGACTTCATACATGCTACAGAATTTTTGTGGCAGAGGGCAGAGCCAAGAGTATGTAAGAGAGCATGAGTCAAGGAAGTGATCATATGAGCAGTGCGGATTACTCTTCTGAAGTCATCACTAAGTGGTAGTCAACTGTTGAGCCTTTTGGAAAGGATTCAGCCATGATTATAGTTCAGCATAAAGGCAGATCTTCCAGATGATGTCAGTGGGTAGTGACCGTTGCTGTGAATATGAATCTGACCTCATTAGCATCAGATCAGTCAGTAGCCTCTGAGATCTCATTCTTTCTCCACTCTTGGTACTTAAGAAAAGAGTACAAGAAATGATGTACGTATCAATCCTTTCTTCTCCCCGCATTTCTTGTAGTTTGCAATTTGAGGATCTCAAGGTGCAGGCTGTACCTGCAGTTTAACTATCAGTGAACCTAGCCTTTTGAATTTCTGATCCCTCTTTAAACCAACTTGTAATCTTGGCTTCTGCAGCATCATAAGATTTTGCAACTGAATAGTGAGTTTTGAGTGAGTGCAGAAAGCTCTTCGTCTAACGTGCCTCATAGTCTGAATATTGTGAATAGTAGTTAATAAGAGTTTCATTGTCATTCTGCTATTGGTGGTAGTCTGTAATAAGATTGTAATAAGTTTGGGGTCCTATTTTTAATACTTCTTCATACTGTGAAAGCCTAAAATTATTTGGACCACTGCTGTTGTGCTGCACTTACACCACTTACACAATTGCAGAGTTTTCTTGCCAGTTCTTTTGCAGCTGTGCTTTTTTTTTTTTTTTTTTTTCCCTCCGAATGTTAGGGGCGTGGCTTTCTTTCATCCTTTGCTGTTTCTTTCCCTAGTTCTAACTCGTTTCTCTGAGAGCTGGAAAAAATTCGTTTTTTCTCAAAACTTAATTAAATGGACAACTACATAGACTATTGGAAATTGCTATGCTCCTTTTATAAATACCAGTTTGTCTTGTAAGCACAGTCCTGAAATAATGGTTCTCAGCTGCCAGTTGTAAGTAGTTATGCAGTACACTGTTTTTCCTGACAGCACATGCAAAATGAAAGTTTGTATGAGGACCATCTAAGCATAATTTGAAGAAGTAGGAAGATTTCTTTCTGCGTGTGTAGTCTCACAAAGCTGGTTTTGATAATGAAGCCTTTTCATAACTAGGTTTTCTCTACCAGCTTAATGCCTTCAAGGTACGGAAGAGGATCTGAAACACACTGAGGATATGTCTGATGTGTTGAGAACTATTTCTAAGACTTGCTGGTTTTTTGTTTGTTTGACTCCATGTGTTGTATGTATCTAGAAAATTGATTGAGAATTAATTAATTTTCTTAATCTGAGAATCTGAGTGAAATTTTAGAAGAGAATTCTAATAGAGGTAAACACTATGGGTCTTCTGGATATAGCATCTCAGAGGTTATGTATATTTTTATTACTTGGTGTATTACAGAAACAGCATACTATTAAGGTATTACTTGGGTTCATTACTTTTTGTCTTGGATGAAAATAAATTGGTAGCTGTTGCTTAAAAAGCTATACATTTGTTCTTACCACACATTCGTATGTAAGAAAATATAAATTTTCCTTGGAAATTTACTAATTTAAAGATCTCATTTTTTACATTAAGAATACTGCAAATGAGAGTGAATGGCAGTTCAGTGGTAGAACAGCCTTCAAAAACAGCTTGATCTGGATGGTGTTTGACTACATTTGTAATGTTTTTTGCCCTCTCCAAGGCATTTTAAAAGATAGTTACTAGTTTGAACTCACTTTTCCAGTATTTTTTCATCATATTATTTAGAATGACTGTGAAGCTTTTCACTTAATTGTTTCACTTTAAACGTTTCAGGGTGCTTTACAGGTAGAAAAATTGATATTGAAAAGTATCTTTAAACTTTTCAAGAATGAGATAACTAACAGCATATACAAACATTAAAAACTGATGCTATTGTAACTTTCAGGTTTTTTTTTAACTTTGTTTTATTCTGTCTTAAATAGAACTAAGATTCATTAGAACTAAGTAAACGTAAAACTCATTTCTGTTGTCTCATCTGAGTCATAATAAAGTATTACTGAAACCATTGTAATTTAAAAAAAAAACACTTGACAAGAGTTTGAAAATGCGTTCTAGTGTCAGCATAAAATTAAAACCAACTGCAAGAAAGAGCCTTGTAGCTGATAGTTTATAATAATTTATACTCTCAGAAGTTAAGACTGCAAACACTGCAGCCTTATTTTGCTGAAAAAGTCAAATCACAGAACGGGAATTTTGTTAAATTCAACTATTGAAGTATCTGCTAAGATCTTTTTCTGAAGGTGGAACAAGCTGATGAAATAGTAAGTTGATGAAATAATCATACGTCTCGTTTTTTATAGAATTTTGATTACATCTTCAGCATTATGCATTCTAGTTTCATATAGTGAATGCCTTATTCTGTAGGATGGAGATTTCACTGTTGTCTTCTTTGTATCTTTATCATACATACACTGCTCTGTGAGCTCTCATCAGCTTTCTCTTCAGTTACTGCTGTCTTTAAGAAAAAAAATTTGTTTTGTTTGCAACCTATTTTCATTCTTTAGATGTTACTTTTAAGAATATTATTTCATGTTTGCCATATAAATGAAGTATATAACAGGTAGTAACTAATCAAAACAATTATTTTTGTTTTAGTTGAGATTCACCATTATTTTGATATGTCACCCCTCTAAATAAACATTTTAAGAATTAAAATGTATATTGTAAAATGCTAAAATATACATAGTACTAATTTCCTATCCCCAGTATACTGTCATAATGTTTGTTTGTTTCTTCTATTTGTATTCAAATGGTCAGTTGGTGATTTTAATAACTTGCATGAAGCATTCAGTGCTTTGTCAGACAGCTTACGTGATTGCTGATCAGAACAACTGCTCAGACCAGAAGGAATTTTCATGCAACTTCCATGAAAACAAGAAGGGCAGAAAAATGTTAGTGCACTAAGAAGTATGCCTTCTATTGCCGTTACCATTACATACAATTTTAATGGTGTTGCAATAAAAAGGAATGCTAGAAGAATATTATTGCTGACATACCTTTAAAAATACTTTGACTCCAAAATAAGTGAAGAAGGAAGCAAAATATCTTTCAGATGAAAACACACGTTATAGGAGAAAAAATTCCTTAGAAGAATTTTAGTCACCTGCCAGTAGTACTTCCACTCATTTCTTCATTCTGGTGTAAGGGACTTATGTTTACTATTCACAAGGGAGAGAAACAAGATAGTAAAGTTCTGTGAGGTAACTGTGCTTTGAGATGTGATCAGGTGAGTTGATAGTCAGCATAGTTCTTAAGCAAACTAGTTTTAGGTATACAATTACAAAGCTCTCATTAAAATGTTGTTGGGAGTAATCCACTACTCTTCAGTATGTTTTTGTTGGTTGTTTTTTCTTTTTTTTTTTTTTTCCAGCATAGCGTAATAAGCCTTATACTTTTATTTCGCTAAGATACACTGAGCTGCAGACAAAGTATACACTTCTTATCCAGAGTAGAATTTTGAATATGTGCTTATTTAGTATTGTGTTTGTATCTGTGTACAGAAAGCACAGAAACAATGTGGGACCAAGCAAACCTATTTCTCAGCCACGAAGAAACATTGTAGGCTGCAGAATACAGCATGGATGGAAAGAAGGGAGTGGACCTGTAACACAGTGGAAGGGCACAGTTCTTGACCAAGTTCCTGTAAATCCCTCTCTTTATCTTATAAAGTATGATGGATTTGATTGTGTATATGGACTAGAGCTGCACAAGGATGAAAGAGTTTCTGCACTTGAAGTCCTTCCAGACAGAGTTGGTAAGTGTTTGTTTTTTTTCCTAAATACACACATATAATTTGACACTTATTTTTGAATGTTTCCTGGCATCCCAGGAATGAAAAGATGAAATCTGATTACTTATATTTTATTAATTATTTTTTGTCATATGGCAGGTAATCTTAAGCATTCTGTTTAAATTTTCTGATTTCACAAAGATCTGACAATACCAGAGAATCCAGTAGGTTTTTTTTTTTGTTTTGTTTTGTCTTGTCTTTAAATATCATATAGTACATTCTGTGGTTAGAGTCTTACCATAGCAAGATTATGAAAAGTTAACTTTGCTTTTTCCACTAAAATTTAAACTCTAGGTGATCTTGGTTATGTTGTGTGTAGTATGTCTGGAAGTGATATTTTTCCTTCTGTACACATTTACATAAGTATTTCTAATAACAGCAGGAAACATTTTCAATGACTTCAACTTCCTTAAACTGCTCTCTGTTTGACTTCTTTTTCTAGCTTTCCTGACCTACTCACTGCCCAATATCTAGCTAAAATACAAATAGTTTTCATTGCTGTGGCCTATGCTGGTATTGCATTACAGTGCATTATGAGTATTTGATCTTGAGCAAGGCATTCAAGGCCAGGCTTGATGTGGTTCTGGGCAGCCTGGTCTAGTAGTTGGCGACCTGCACGTAGCAGGGGAGTTGAAACTAGATGATCATTGTGGTCCTTTTCAACCCAGGCTATTCTGTGATGCTGTTATTCTATGATTCTACGATAAGAGCAATAAAATGATTTATTGTTTTAACAACACTAGTAAAATTCTGCATTTCTTCACTAAGTAAACTCTCTGGAATGGACAGTGTTTGCTTTGTATATGAATTGACTAACTTCAAATAAAATCTGTTCGTGAATCATGGAAAAAAACCTGCTTTTCACAGTGACATATAATTGTGCTGTTGAATGAACTCATGGAATGCTGTCATTGCAGCTTCATCTCGAATTAGTGATGCCCACCTGGCAGACACAATGATTGGCAAAGCTGTGGAACATATGTTTGAGACAGAAGATGGCTCAAAAGATGAATGGAGGGGGATGGTCTTGGCTCGAGCTCCTATTATGAACACATGGTTTTATATTACCTATGAGAAGGATCCTGTCTTGTACATGTACCAACTCTTAGATGATTATAAAGAGGGTGACCTTCGCATTATGCCTGATTCAAGTAAGTAGGCCCATTAACATTTTTTTTTCCTCTGGAAAGTGTCATCTTTTTACATAAGTATTTGCCTGTGGTTTATTAATGGGCATGGGAGTTTGTTTTCATGGACATGACCTATGAATTTTATGAATGCAGTTCTGTTAATCTGAGAAATTCTGCAGGTGGTTTGATTATTCATCTGCTTAAAATCTGCTCACTCACTCTAGATACATTCTGGACGTATTTGTAGACTGGGCTAGAACAGACTATGGATGCAATTCCAGATTTGATTATGGAGGATTTGGGTTGTACGGAGCTTGCATTTGGCAATGACACAGTTGAGATCCCCTGCTTAAGGAGTAAAGTAAATTTGTGGATGAACAGTTGGCTGATGTGTTGGGGTCAAGAAGTTGTAGTAAAGGTTGTAAGGGGTTACATTAGACTGTTGGGGTTCCCAAGGGTCAATTTTAGGGCCAGTTCTGTTCAGTATTTTTATAAGTGATATGAACACAGTCAAAAAAGCATACTAAGTTTGCAGGTGATGTTAAAATAATTCTTATAACTATTGAAAAATTTCATTTTTAATCAGCAGAGGAGTATGCAGTAAGTAGTGGAAAGCTGTTTTCCATAATTATTCTTAACTTTGCTGAAGATATGTTCTTGCTACTACAGAAGAGGTTCTGTCTGGAGTTTTTATTAGAAACTCGACAAACCAGACGCTTTCCACTATTGTTCTTATATGGAAAGAGGTATCGTAGCTCACAGAGGTTGTTTCTGATTTGTGTTTCTGAAGCAGTTTAATTTAGCTGTGGTAGGTCTTCAAAGTGGAAAACCTTTGAGTAGTTTATTGGGGAAAAGAAGCACTTAAGCTATTGAAAATTCATTTTCTTTCACATGTTGCAGAATGAAGAAAAAAAATGGTAGATTAGGGGAATATATTTTTCTTGTTTCTTGAAGTGAAAGTTTTGTGGCTTTTCCTACTAACCTGAAGAATTTTCACAGAATAAATATTGTTCAGGAATATAGAATAGAGTAGAATTTGCGCTAGTGTTAAAGCTAAAACTTACCGGGACGATTCTTTTTATTTTCTCAAGCTTAGGTTGTTACTTGTCTTTGTGTATGTGAGGACACAAAAATGTAACTTCTTTTAAGCTTTTATTTTTGTAAGGGAAAAATACTTTACCGGTTTTGATACTAAAACTGTGTAAATACTGCACAATTCTTTCTAATTAAAAGCTTATGTTTTGTCAACAAGTACTTCACATAAAACTGATTTTGAGAGAATGATAACTATTTGTGATGATGCATTTATGGAGGAACTGTACATTTACAGAGAAACTTTTTGGTGAGGCTTCCAGTTCTCCAGTACACTGCTATTACTGCTTATTGTATTTGTTCTGTAATTTACTTGTCTTTTTGCATCAACGCGTGGCATAGACACTGTCAAAAAATACAAGGCTACTTCTGGGTAGATTTTGCTAGCCAAGCAAATAATATGGTTAGACTTCAGTAATGATACCTATTGCAACGTCAAATCAAAAGACAAAAAAAAAAAAAAAAACAAAGACAAAAAACAAAGAGGTTACTCGTAGTAGACATCTTGGAGGTGTGCTTGTTGCATATACTCAAACATCGCATAATGTGTGTATAGGGGGTAGATGGGGCTGCTGATGAGATCCAGTCTTGTTCCTGCTGGTAGATTAAATTCGGTAATCCACAAACATTTTTGATAACATGTATGTAAACCTTTTTGATTAAAGATTAAACAATCAAAAGTGCTGTTTTTGACTTTGTAAAATTGAACTGTTGTATTATTGGTGGGCTAAAAAAATATGCAACTGTACATTTCAGAAGTACACTGGTTATTAAATGTTTGTGTAAACAAAACAGCATACTATGTATTTAAAAGTTCTGATAGTTTCTTACTGGTTTTGCAAATGAGTTTGATGTTATTTTCCATACTGAAATTCCATCCATGCCTACCAAAGTATGCTGGTTTTGTGTTACAGATGATTCACCTCCTGCAGAACGGGAACCAGGTGAAGTTGTGGACAGCCTGGTAGGCAAACAAGTGGAATATGCCAAAGAAGATGGCTCAAAACGGACTGGCATGGTCATTCATCAAGTTGAAGCCAAACCATCTGTCTATTTCATCAAGTTTGATGATGATTTCCATATTTATGTCTACGATTTGGTGAAGACATCCTAGACATCATTGTGAACTCTGCCAAATTTGTGGAACTATTAAATGTAAAATTTGTAGACACAAAGACTTGACTGCTTTCCAGTTTAATGAAAGCTTAAATGTCCCTGCGAACCCACAATCTCTGCCAGCAAAACTGTTTTGTTCTGAATAATAGGAAAAAAATTATGTGAACATGATACATTTTGTGTAAGAGAACTCCTTTTCTTGGAGGAAGTCAGTATATCTCAACAGGAGGAAGTTAAGAGCAAAAAACAGCTGCAAATTCAGGCTGTGTAAATTTGATCCAGTATTGTAGTCCTTAATCTAAATTTTTTTCATAGATTTTAACTTTCTTCAACTTTGCACTCACCTCATGCAAGTGTAGTTTGATATTTTGATATACCTTCTTTTATAACATTAAATTTAATTTCTTGGCTACTGGCAGTCCTTGTTTTCAGGGTTGGGACAGAATTGATGTTCATTCAAAACTGAATGGTTTGAATGATTTGTTCTGCATTAAGGAGTGCCTAACCCAAGTAACACCAATCTGCTGTGTTTCTACACTTAATTTTAAATATAGCTTCTTAAGAATTTGCAGTACATGGAAATACTTGTGCATTTTTAGTAGTCATATGGCTGTAGAATATCAAGTGTTTGACTTGCGCACCTTTCAATGAAAAGTCTTAAAACTACAAAATATATTTAATCTGTATAACCAGTTAACTAGAAAATGCAAGGTTAATAGCCCGTATTTAAAAGTTGTAGGAACCAGTAACATACAAGCAACAAGGCTGCCTTCAGTCCTAAATGTTGTACTTTTTTATTTGTTCATTACACTCTCTTAGCAAAACACAAGTTCTTGGTGCCACAAGTTTAACAGTATATATATATGCACATATATATATATATATATATATATATATGCGCTACTTCAGAAGACTTTAGACTACGCATTGGCAATCAGTAGTCTCTCATCTAATACCAAAATCTAGCAACCTGAATGTGTGGATTAGATGCCTAACAATGGCCATATTTTTACATGGTAAATACAGTCTCAAGGGGGAGGGTACAGGAATCATTTTTTATGAAGACTTAATTGTAGAGAAGGAAAGGCATTTGTTGCCTTCTGCTCAGTCTGTTGCATTCTGTCATTTGCTTGATTTTGTTGTTGTTGTTGTTTTGCTTTCCTCTTTGATTTTTTTTTGTTTCTAACCATTTTGATTCAAAAAGGCACCTTCCCAATGTAATCTTTTTCTGGCTTTTCTACATTAGGAGTGTCCAGACAAATCTACAGCTTAAATCTGTTGTTGCCTTTTGTGGTGTAGATTGTACTTACTTTGAGATACGCTGTTACTTGAATTTCATTCTGTGAACACTACAGTTCTGCATGCCAGTGGTGTGCTGTCTCATGGAAGCTACAGGCAATCTCAGTGGTTCAGCCGTCTGCATTAGATTGTGGAAGTACCTAGCAGCCCACAGCAGCAAAATCCTTTCACAGTGGTAATCTTGCAGGATAGTTGCAAATGAAGATTAGGGTTGTTGGTGGGGTGTTTGGTTTTTTTGTTTGTTTTGTTTGTTTAGGTTTTTTTGTTTTGTTTTGTTTTTGTTCTTGTAAGTGTGGCAGCTTTTGAAAGCATAGGAATGGCAACAACGACCAGCACAGCAACAAAATTGTCATGTTACACAAAGGCGGAGCTCTGCAAGTTTCAAAGAACTGCTTCATGAAAGTGCAGTTTTGTGAAGACAGCACTGTTGATGGAACATGCACTCTGAAATCCACCCTCATGCCATTAGTGGAAGGATGCAGGAGATATGCTGTTAATCAGAGATCAGAAGTCTGTGTGATCTCAGATTTGGGTATACCGAAGACTCGGTGGTTTAAGCCCCTTTCTGTCCACTTTTTTTGCTTGATTTCATATTTTAGCCTTAAGGCTCGTGCCTCATTATGCTGTTGAATTGTAATAAATACTTACCATATAAATATGATACCTTAATTCTTTGTCCATTGCTATTATATTGCATTATGTCCGGTTATTTCACCATGGGCAACCAAAGGCAGGCTATTGTCCTATAGTGAATAGCTTCTCAATGCAGCCCTTAAGCACTAGGTACCTGAGTAAATGTTCCTTGTGTTTTGAACAAAGTGAGCAGATTTGCAATACAGTGTTTTCATCCTGCAGATCTGTTATATGTGTTTTCTATTGACTCTTAAGAGTCCTGCATGTAAATCTCAAAGCTGAGCCTGGCTCCATGAGCCCAAGTTGATATTTCTGGCACAAGAATGAGTGAGTGTATTTATGACACACAAATAACTTAGTACACTGATTTTGGGGCTATACGTCTGAGGAATGTGTTTGTTTTGAAAGATCTGAGGTTTAGATCTACCAGAAAACTTCTAGCATTAGGCTTGCATTTGTGGGTTGTCTGCAAGCCACTTTAATACACCACATATTCTGCCAATTAGAGTACAATCTATAAACTGTAAATTTTATGGTTGTTTTTAGATGTCCCCATTGGCTATTGTGTGGGTATTTCTTTTCACTTTTTCTTCTTTCCTTTTTCTTTCTTTTTTTTTTTTTTTTCAGTAGCTTAAACCACCTTTTCGAGACTTGAGACTAATTCCACTCCCTGCCCATCTTCTTTGGGCTTTGTTTTAGGCTCATGTTTCAGATCTGCATGCAGTGCTTGCATTACCCTGGTAACTAAATGTTGGTTCCTTGTTCTAGGGGTTCAACATTACTTTCCAAAATTACATAGGGCCTGTGATGGCACAGGCTATGGATCTTTGTATAAAAGTTATTGGCCTTTCACATTTACCTGCTGTAGTACTGTTGTATATTGTGTGTGTGTGCGTGTGTGATGTCAGGCTGCCATGTAGAACTTTTTAAAAGGAAAAAAAGTTAAATGCAGACCATCATTTTTTGCATGCTTAGAGGGTTAGAACGTTCAATGTAACAAACTAAAGTTGCATGTTAAAAATGTTTAGGTTTTGGTTTTGTTCTGTTTTTATTTTGTGTTCAGTTTTTGTGAGTTTGCTTATTGTGCTGTTTTAATGGTTGTTAGTAGGATTAAATGCACCGGTGAGACAAGCATAGTGCCAACAGAAGGTAATTTTTCCAGTTGTATGTGTCATACAGCATTTAAAAGGACCGTGTATTCTGTTAACAAATAAATAAAGTCACACCTAATCAGTAAAACACTGCATTTTTCTTTTGAGTGCCAAACCTTAAACTAAGTTGAAATGAAGTAGGGGAAAACTCCTTTTTATTGAAACAGGTAGATAATTTAATTTTTAAAAAGAATTAAAAATGAAGTCTTTGTCTTCAGAAAATTAATTAGTTACTTATGGGAAAAGAATGACAGTAAAAACAGTTTCTGGTTCCTTGAAAATGCTGTGTTTTTTGTATTTTACATCATTAGTGCAATTTGGATGGTTCTTGGTATGTGTATAGTTCAAAGGTCTTCGTGTTCACATTTTAAAACTAGATAATGACTTCATCTTTAGAGCTTGGTTTCATTATTTTTATTTTATTTTGAACAATGTAGACAGTTCTCTGTTCTCTGCATTTAGAAGTATAAACACTTTAAATCTGTTACTTAATTCTGTAAGTAATTTTTATAATTATGATGTAACTCTATCCTTAAAACATTTAAAATAAACCCTTTATGTGCAACATATGACTGTAAACTCTGTTCTCATGAACAAAACGTAGTGATGTGTTTTCAGATTGTGAAAAAGTAGTTTTTTAAAGTTTTCTAATCAGTACTGAGCAATGTATGCTGATATAATACCTTACAAAATAGGATTACTTGCAAAGCTAAATCTTTATTTGACAAAGGTGAAGCGTAGTGTTTAAATCATATTCCACCAAACACAGAAAAGTTCCCTTTCAGAAGGGGATCACACAGTGCTCTTGTGAAGAGGCATTTATTTCCAGAGCACACAAAGGAGTAATTCAGTGGTGGGAAAATGGAGAAGCATTTGGTAATTGTTAGGTGATAAGTTTGTGTACTTTGACTTACTTTGTTTAATTTTTGTTGTCGTTGGTTTTGTTTTTTAATTACTAAGAAGATCCAAAGCAGATCAGTCAATTAGTAAATAACATCATGATGCTGCAAATTTTCTTAAGCTATAGGAGCTTTTCACACTACTATATGAAGACTTCATTCTTTTATGTTAGTAAAGATAAATTACCAAAGCAGACCATCCATGTTGTATCTTTACTTTATTCATCCCTCTGAGTGGAAAGTATTGAACAGATACCTTGAAATACATGTTTTGTCACCAAATTTAGAAAGCTCATTGAATGTAGGCTGAAGATCTGTGTGTAGCATACTAGCATGCAGTTCAGATGAATACCCAAGCCTCTTCTATTCACTTAGTTTTCTCCTTTTTATTATATGCTGTTGCATGAAAGACTGGTCCATCCAATGTATACCTCTGCCAGTTAGGAGGATCTAAGACTGCTTAGCAGAAGCATCACATTCATGGACTAAGTATGAATCTGCATGAGCTGCCTACATTACATTGTGGTATAAAATATATAAATACTTTGACCATTGCCTGAACTTGTTTTGTGTTGCAGCTGCTGAACCAACCTCAGTTTTGAAGTATGTTTTCATTGAGGAGAATTTAAACAAAATCTTTTTTAAACAAAGACATTTAAATTCTCCATGCTATAGTAATGAAAATTCCCCTTAAATTTTGCATGATTAGGAGGCTACTTACAAGTGTTGGAAATATCCAAATAATTTTGTCAGGACAGTATCTCTGATAAATGCAGATTTTATTCACAATTGCAATGGTGAGCATCCCTCATGCAGGAGTGCCTCTATGGAGGCAGTAGTGCAGCTCTTGTACCTTGTCTCCCTCACGCCTGCCCCCTCCCCCGTTTTCCCATTGGCTGGGTATTCCACTCATACAAAGATTTACAGTTGTTAATTACATTCTGACACTTGCTGATCCATGTGCTGTCCTGTGCCAGTCAGTCACCATCCTGCTTTTTACAAGATGTCTCAGTACTTTCTTATCATGTTGATATGCTGATTCTCTCCAAGGCTTCTTCCATTCTGTGCAGAGGATGCTTCCTATGTTAAACAAAGAGCATCAAGGGGGTGATGCCAGGCCTTCTGGATGCCTCTTCAGGCGCTTCCTTGGGCATGCCATGACTTGTTCTCTGGCTTGATTAATCTCATCAGGATATTCTCGCCTTGTGTATGACAAAATATTACATATATTCATGCTGACTGGACATAAATTGTTGCTAGCTATACAAGTATATTGCTTATTATTTAACTACTCCTCCTTAAATTTTCTATTACTTGGGTCTTGTCTGTCCAGCACCAAATATTAGTAAGGCTCAGAGGTATTTCAGAAGGCTGGACAGGCAGGAGCTGCAGTCTTTGTGCCTATAACCTACTCCATCTACCTAACTTCTGTGATTATAAATTATTTCACCTACATATTGAGCATGCATTCCTGGGGAAGGTTCATCTAAAGGATAAGTGATGAAAACTACCAGAGAGCCCTGAAAAGAACTGCAGAGACTTGTTCTAATTCAGAAACAACATTTGATTCTCACACAAGCAATTCCAATGTGAGTGCCTTGAAAATTGTAATGACAACAGAATCATTAAGGTTGCAGAAGACCTCTAAGATCATCTACTCCAACTATCCGTCTACCACCAACACTGTCCACTAAACAATGTCCCATAGCACCATGCCTACACATTCCTTGAACACCTGGAGGAGCAATGAGTTCAACCACCATTCTGCATAGCTCATTATGGTCCACAGCCACTCTTCTATTGAAGTTTTTTCTTATATCCGACCTTAACCTCTCCTGATGCAACTTGAGCCCTCTGTCAACAGTTTACAGGCTGGCTCGGCCCAGTTCTGTGACTAGTGGGGTGGAGGGATTTCACAAAATCTGCGCCTCCAGGAAAAAAGGGAACAGGGGACCCCAAAATAACTGAAAACAGCGGCAACGATCGGAGAAGAAACAAACTAATTTACTAAATATAGTACCGGAATGCAAGATAACACACTGTAATACAATATAATTAGAATTGAAGCTATAATGAGAGAATGTCTGAAAGGTGGATAGGCCTCACCATAGTGCTGAGGTGAGATGCGCAGTCCAGCTGAGCAGCAGGGAGATGAAAAAGAGCAGACAAAGAAGAGTGCATCAGTTGACCTTGCCAGGAGTTATATCTCCTCTCTGACCGCAAAGCCCCCTGGCAATTTAGTTCTTCGTCTCTTCCAGACTGGTACCCGGAACCGGAGCATTAACAGTTAAACTCCCAGTGTATTACATGATGTTAGGATGTGGAATACCAAAAACCAAAAATCACAAAATCATGACACCCTCTAAATCTGTTGTTAGGTAGGTGGGAGAAAAGGCCAACTTACATCTCACCACAACCTCCTTTCACATAGTTGTAGAGAGCTCCAACTTTCCTGTCTCCCATGGGCATCCTCCAAACTGAACAGTTCCTTCAGATGCTCCTCATGAGACTTGCACTCTAGACCCCTCACCAGCTTTGTTGCTCCTCCCTGGACACACTCCAGGGCCTCAATGTCTTGCTTGTAGTAAGAGGCCCAAAACTGAACACAGAATCCCAGCTGATGCCTCAGCAGAGCTAAGTACAGGGGAATGAATGCCCTGCTCCTGCTGGCAACACTATTTCCGATACAAGCCCAGATGCCACTGGCCTTGGCTGCTTGGGCACACTGCTGGTTCACGCTCAGTTGAACATCGACCAATACCCAATAGACCCAGGCTGGTTTCTTCTACAAAGTCTTCCTGCCGCTCTGTCCCAAGCATGTAGAATTGTCTGGGGTTCTTGCAACAATAGTGCAGGACCAGGCATTTGGTTTTGTTGAACTTTATCCCACTGGCCTCAGCCCAGTGATCCAGCCTGTCCAGATCCTTCTGTAGAGCCTTCCTACCCTCAGACAGATTGAGACTTCCAGCCAACTTGGTGTCACCTGCAAACTTATTGAGTGTGCACTCTATCCTCTCATCCAGATCCTCAATAAACATACTGAACAAAACAGGCCCCAGCACCAACCCCTGGGGAGCACCACTCTGATCCTGGTCCTCCAACTAGTTCTTTACCCAGCAAAGAGTGTACCTGTCCAAGATGTGGGCTGCCAGCTTCTCCAGGAAAATACTCTGGGAGATGGTGTCTAAGTCTTTGCTGAAATCTAGGAAGACTACGTCAACAACCTTTCCCTTATCTACCAGGTAGGTCACTCAATCATAGAAGGAGATCAGGTTGGTCAAACAGAACCTGCCTTTCATGAGCCCATTCTGGCTAGACCTCATACCCCAGCTGTCCCACACATACTGTATGATCTCACTCAAGATGATCTGATCTGTAACCTTCCTGGCACCAAGGTCAGGCTGACAAGCCTGTAGTTTCCCAAACCCTCACAAAACTTCATGTACTTGGAGGTCACATTGGCAAGTCTCCAATCCTCTCACACCTCTTAGATTGACCAGAACCAGAATTGATTGATGTTGGAAGGTGGCTTTGCAATGACCTCTGCAAGCTTCCTCAGCACCCTCAGGTGGATCTGATTTGGCCCCTTCTGGCCGCCTGCTAGGTGGACTAGCAGGACTCTGTCTCAACCTGAATTGTAGCAGGTTTATTCTGTTCCCTATCCAAACTTTCAGGTGAGGGAGTAGAGTATACCCAAGGATGACTTTTACCCCAAGGATATCTGATTTTTAAAGACAGATGTAAAGAAGGCTCTGAAAACATTAGCCTTTTCCTGATTTTTATTCCCTGCCACATCCAGTGAAGGCTGGACATTCTCCATAGCCCTCCACTTACTGCTAATGTATTTGTAAATAAAGTGTTTTGTTCTTTTTTACTACAGTGACCAGGTTGAATTCAAGCTGGTCTTTTGTCTTTTTAATTCTCTCCCTGCACATGCTAACAACTTCTTCGTACTCTCCCCAAGTCGAGTTGCCAATCCCTTCTTTCACAAAATTTAGATTCTTCTTTTCTGGGAGTCTAGTTCCCTTTCCATCCACACAGGTATTCCTCCCCAAAGGCTCATCATCAATATGGAGGTAGGTAGGAATCCTAGCTGGAGCTGCAGATGTAATACTGCTGTACACTTGCAGATGTAATACTGCTGTACACTTGCAGATGTAACACTGCTGTATGCTGGTTCCTTGTCTGTATGAGCAGGCTATATTTTTGGAAAGAAATTACTCCTTGCTTGGTGAGATCGTCAAGGTTAGCTGCTGGATTGCTGCTTCGGCGCAGTCCCAGCCAGAACTGCAGTGACTGATTGCGAGGTATGGGGAGGTTTCGGTCAGTTCCTTCATCCAGGGAACCCCGAGATAGCAGCAGAGAGCGGCTGACGTGAAGTGGGCGTTGCCAGGGCACCGGTTCTGCATGCACGCCCTCTGCCTAGAAAAAGACTTCGGGCGCAGTGACGGAGGATGTGGATCACGTGTGCGGTTCAGACGAGATGAAACGATAAGCCATCTATTCGCTCGACTACACAGGGAGGCGGGCTGTTAACTCGCTGTGAAGAAAGTGATTTTCAGGGCAAAGAGCGGAGCGGATCAGCGAGTAGGCAGGGCGGGGCACCTTGCCATGTAGGAGGCGGCTTAGCACTTAGCACGTAACAGGTCACTTAACAGGTCGCTGGACATACCGAGGCGGAACCGTGGTCACCGCACGGCGACGACCTGCTGCTAAAGGGGACGTGGAGACCCAGACTGAAAGCGTGAACGGCCATGCCGCAGTTCAGGTCTCAGGCTGCAGAGAATGCCTGACCTGTCACTGCTACAGGAGGGCAGCCGAGATACCAGCTGAGTGCGGTGTGAGCAGGTGGATGATCTGCTCAGCCTGGTGGTAGCGCTAAAGGAGGAAGTAGAAAGCCTGAGGAGCATCAGGGATCATGGGAAGGGGATCAATTGGTGGAGTCGCCCTCTGCCATCCCTACAGGAAGGGTGCGGGGGAGATGCTCCTCAAGCAGTGGATCTGCTGTCTCATAGTCGGGTGGGAAGTGGCGACCTCAAAGACAGTGAGGGATGGAAACAAGTCCCTGTTTGGGGCAACGAGCGGACTGCCCCTCAGCATGTCCCACCTTTCCAGGTGCCCTTACATAACAGGTATGAGGCTCTGGAGCTGAACAGACTGGGGGATGTTGGTGAAAGCCCATCTGTTCAGGAGAGGTTGCCCAAGGCTAGTCAATCTGCTCCCCGTTTTATATGCTGCTCTAATCCATCCCACAGGGAGGTGTATTGCCTGCCTGGTGCCCAGGTGTGAGATGTTGCTAGGAACATCACATGCCTGGTTAATCCCTCAGATTATTATCCATTACTGGTTTTCCACATTGGAAGTGAAGAGGTAGGCAAAATAAGGGACTTCAAGGCTCTAGGAGGACTTGTGAAGGGATTGGGAGCCCAAGTTGTGTTTTCTGTTCTCTTGGTTGGCCACTGGGATCTGCACAAAAGGAGGGTGGACACACTGGATGAATGACTTTGCAAATGCTATTGTACTCAGGGTTTTGGGTACTATGGCTTGGGACACAGCCCTGAGAAAGGGGAAATGCTGATGATAGGTGGGAGCTGACTTGGCTAGAAGAGCTATAAATATTCTTGGCAACAAGCTGGCTGGCTGATTAGCAGGGCTTTAAACTAGATATGATGGGGGAAGGGGGTGTAACTAGGTGACAGAGAAGTGCGTGACAGTGTTCCCACTGTCACCTTGGTAGGTGGTAAGGAAAAACTCCAGACTTGTTCTGGAGGTACTTGGGAGGGCTCCTCTGAGAAGGCGACAAGGCCAGTAGCTAAGCTGAAGTGCCTCTATATCAATGCGTGCAGCATGGGAAATAAACAGGAGAAGTTAGAAACTGTGGCATAATTGGGAAAGTATGACCTAATTGCTGTCACAGAAACATGGTGGGACGAATCCCATGATTGGAATACCTCGATTGAGGACTGCAGGCTTCTCAGAAGGGATAGACAAGGTAGGAGGGGTGGCAGAGTTGCCCTTTATGTTAGGAAATGGATAGAGTATGAAGAGCTGTGTCTGAGGAATGGCCATGATTAGGTCGGGAGCTTGTGGGTAAAAATCAAAGATCAATCCAGTAAGGGGCAGCTAGTGACTGGAACCTGCTACAGGCCACCTGATCAGGAGGAGGCTGTTGACGATGCCTTCTTGCTTCAGCTGGAGGAGGTGTTGTGCTCACAGGCTCTTGTCCTGATGGAGGATTCCAACCACCTGGATATCTGCTGGGATAGCGGAATAGCAGGTGGCAGACAATCCAGGAGATTCCTGGAATCTGTCGAGGACAACTTCCTGGTCCAGGTAATAGATGGACCAACCTGAGGTGAAACCTTACTGGCCCAGGTGCTCACCAATGCAGAGGAGAGCATTAGAGAGGTTAAGATTGGAGGCAGCCTGGGCTGTAGTGACCATGCCCTGGTGGAGTTTGTGATCTTGAAGAATGAGGGCATGAGAACAAGCAGAGCTAGGACCCCATGCTTTAGTAGAGCAAACTTCTGGCTGCTCAAGGAACTGCTGAGTGGGATCCCCTGGGAAACTGTCCTTAAGGGCATGGGCACAGAACAAAGTTGGCAGCTCTTTAAGGACAGCCTTCTGAGAGTGCAATGGCTCTCCATCTCCCAGCAGAAAAAGCCAAACAGGGGAGGCAGGCAACCATCATGGCTGTGCAAGGACCCGCAGCTTAAACTGAGAGAAAAGAGGCAAATGTACAGAAAGTAGAAGCAGGGTTATGTATCCTGAGAGGAACACAGGGCTGTTGTCCATGTGTGTAGAGATAGGATTAGGAAAGCCAAGGCGCAGATGGAGCTGAACTTGGTGAGGGATGTGAAAGATAACAAGAAGGGGTTCTACAGGTACGTAGGCAGGAGGAGATAGGCCAAGGAGAGTGTTCACCCTCTGATGAAAGGCAATGGGGAGCTGGCTTCCTCAGACATAGAGAAAGCAGAGGTACTGGATGAGTACTTTGCCTCAGTCTTCACGGGTGGTCAGGCTTCCCATTTCTGCCAGGGCCCTGAGCCTTTACGTGAGGGTGCGGGGAATGGTTTCTGTCCCACTTAATGGGGGAAAAGTCGAGTCCTCCTCTTGAAATTGAATGTGTGTAAGTCCATGGGGCAGGATGATATCCATCCTAGGGTTCTGAAAGAGGTGGCTGATGTGGTTGCCAAACCGCTCTCTGTCATATTTGAAAAATCATGGCTGTCTGGTGAAGTCCCCAGTGACTGGAAAAAGGGAGACATTACTCCTCTTTTTAAGAAAGGGAGAAAGGAAAACCTGGGGAACTACAGGCCTGTGAGCCTCACCTCTGTGCCTGGGGACATCATGGAGCAGATCCTCCTAGAAGCTATGTTAAGGCACATACGAGACAAACAGGTGATTCAAGACGGCCAGCATGGCTTCATTAAGGACAGATTGTGCCTGACCAATCAGGTGGCCTTCTATGATGGAGTGATGGCTTCAGTAGATGGGGGAGGGGCGATGGATGTACCTGGGCTTCTGCAAAGTCTTTGCTGTGGTCCCTTATCACATCCTTTTCTCTAAATTGAAGAGGTGTTGAGTTGAGGGATGGACTATTTGATGGATAACAAATTGGCTGGCTGGACGCAGCCAAAGGGTTGTGATCAGTGGTTCTGTGTTAGGGTGGAGGCTGGTCACAAGCGGTGTCCCACAAGGGTCAGTCCTGGAACCAGTGCTCTTCACCACTTTCTTCAGTGACATGGACAATGGCATTGGGAGCACCCTCAGCAAGTTTGGAGATGACACCACGTTGAGTGAGCTACTGTTTTCAGTGCAGGCAGACTGCATTGTTTTTAGGAAGGAATAAGCTTTTATAAGACTGTTTTGGAGGAGTTTGGTTTGCTGTGATTTAAGATAATTAAGGACTCAAAAGAGATGTAAGAATGGGGTTAAGAAAATGGCCGTTACACTATTTTTTCCTTAATAATAACAAATATTAACTTTTTGCACAAAGATCAACTTTTTCCATCTTATTTGTGGAGTTGCCTCATTTTTTCTTAAGAATGTTCCAAAATAAGCACAACTTAAAGTACGCTTCAGTTCAAGTTGTATCATTGCAATTTCACGTAACCAGCTGCTGCTAGGGGAGGGAGATCTGAGTTTGGGTATTTTTGTTTGCAGAAACGACATTTGATTCCCACAATATGTTATCAAAATTGTTTTTCTCCTAGAACAAAAATATATCATCATACCAGACATTCTGAAGGAAACAATTCCATCTCAACTGGAACTAAAACTGTGACCCATTTGTTTGTGTTTTCTGGTCTCAGCTAATGAAGCAGCGCAGCAAATTTCACAGGCCTAAGGATCTATATGAATATCCAGTATGTATTTTAGTTGACAGACAGTATCAGGTAACATTGGATCTTTTTGGTTCAGTAATCTCTTTATGTGCTGGTCTCATGTGCTCACAGGTTAGTGTTGTTGGAATCAAGTGTTATTTCTGCATTAGAATCGGATAATTTTTTTTTACTTCATGGTCTCCACTGCCATCGTTCTTTTGGGGAGTCTTTCTGCTTTACTTGATGATGGTCTCTGATAGGCTGCATCACTTTTCCTGTACATGAGCCTTCCCCCAGAATGCACACTCAGTATATAGGTGTATATATGTATATTTTATCATACACAAGGTGAGAATATCCTGCATGAGATTGATCAAACCAGAAAACAAGTCATGGCGTGCCCAAGGAAGCGCCTGAAGAAGCATCTGGAAGGCCTGGCAGCCTCCCATGCCCTGGCTCTTTTTGTTTAATGAAGACTTTGAAGAAAACCACCTTATCAATACAAGAAGAGCACTGAGACATCTTGGAAACAGCAGGATGGCTACTGACTGACACCAGGTAACACCCCAATTAACAAATGTAAACTTTGATAAGATTGTGAACTAGGAGTACCCAGCCAATGAGGAAACGGGAGGGGGGTGGGGATGGGCACAGGGAGAAACAAGGTACAAAAGCTGTCACTGTGTCCTAGTCCTACGGGCACTCCCGCCATTGCAATTGCAAATAGAATCTGCTTTTATCAGAGATACTATCCTGACAAAAATTATTTGGATATTTCCAACATGTATCACCCCATACCAAATCACCTTGAGATACAAAAGGGGCATTCCCATCCTTCCCCATTACTTACCACATACACCCAGGTCCTTGAGCAAAAGC